>NC_080680.1:82073269-82375894 GCF_030445035.2 Dasypus novemcinctus | reverse complement strand
CCTTTGATCTACTTTCTGCTCTATGAATTTGCTTATTCTAGATATTTCAAATAAGTGGAATCATACAGTATTTGTCCTTTTATGTTTGGTTTATTCCACTTGGCATAGTTTCAAGGTTCAACCATATTGTAGCATTATCAGAACTTCATTCCTTTTTATGGCTGAATAATAATCTACTAAATGGACAGACCTCATTTTGTTTATCAATTCATCTGCTGATACATGCTTGGATTGTTTCCACTTTTTGGCTATTTTTTTTTTGTGAAAAATGCTAGTATGAACACTGGTGCATAAGTATCTATTTGAATCCCTGTTTTCAGTTCTTTGGGGAATGTACCTAGAAGTGGAATTTCTGGATAATATGGTAATTCTATGTTCAACTCTTTTGAGGATTTGCCAAACTGTTTTATAAAACAGCTGCACCATTTTACATCTCATCAGCAATGTACAGTTTCCAATTTATCCATATCCTTGCCTATACTTATTTTCTGGTTTTAAAATGATAGTCATCGTAATGGTATGTAAACTGATATCTCATAGTGGTTCTGATTTGCATTTCTCTATACTAATGATGCTGAGCATCTTTTCATGTGCTTAATAGCCGTTTGTCTAATTTTGGAGAAATGTCTATTCAAGTTCTTTGCCCTCTTCTTTTCTTTTGTTGTTGAGTTGTAGAGATTCTTTATAAATTCTTGATATTAAACCCTTATTAGATCTATAATCTCCAACTATTTTCTCCCGTTTTGTAGACTGTCTTTTCATTTTCTTGGTGATATGCATTGCTACACAAAAGTTTTTAATTTTGACGGAGTAAAATGTACCTATTTTTTCTTTTGTTGTTCATGCTTTTGGCGCCAATTAAGAATCCACTGCCAAATTCAAACATGTAGATTTTCCCCTATGCTATCTTTTAAGAGTTTTACGGTTTTAGCTCTTACATGAAATCCAGTTTTCCCAGTATCATTTGAAGAGACTATTCCTTCTCCACGGAGTGAAGTCAACTTGGTGCACTTGTTGAAAATCAATTGGCCATAGATGCGTGTGGATTTATCTCTGAATTCTCAATTCTATCCCATAGGTCTGTCTATATGTCTCTCCTTACATTTGTACCACATTGGGTTGATTATGGCAGCCTTGTAGTGAGTTTTGAAATTGGGAAGATTGAGTCCTCTGACTCCATTCTTTTTCAAGATTGCTTTGGTTATGTGGAGCCCCTTGCAATTCCATATGAATTTGAGGACTTTATCCGTTTTGCAAAAAAGGCTGCTGAAATTTTGATAGGGATTGCATTGTAAGCCACTCTGTGTAGTACTGATATCTTAATATTAAGTCTTCCTATCCATGAAGATGTATCAGGCACTCAACATGGCATCCAAGGATTCATCTGTAGCACCTGACCTTACAAAGGCTGTCATCTCCCCCATCCTGTCTCTTTCAGGTTGGCCCTCCCTTTGTCATACCTTCTCCACAGATCACAACAACTCCCTCTGAACACACACACACACACACACACACACACACACACGGAGATTGAGATGGTGTCTGAGAGCCATCACTCTGTCAATACTGTTGCTTCGTTATCAATAAAAGATTGACATCTGACTTGAAATAAAATGTTGCTTTCAGTTTTCAGTGAACAAGTCTTTCATCTCCTTGGTTAAATTTATTCCTAGATATTTTCTTTTAGATGCTATTGTAAATGATATTGTATTAATATTTTCCTTTTCAAACTGTTCATTGTTGGTGAACAGAAACCTGATATTTGCATGTTGATCTTGTACCATGAAACTTTGTTGAATTCGTTTATTAGCTCTAATTGTGTTCCTGTGGATTCTCTGGGATTTTATATACACAATACCATTTCATCTGCAAAAAGGGGTAGTTTTATATCTTCCTTTCCAATTAGGATGCCTTTTCTTTTTCTAGCCTGCTAATATAATTTCATCTGCAAAAAGGGGTAGTTTTACTTCTTCCTTTCCAATTAGGATGCCTTTTATTTCTTTTTCTAGCCTGCTGCTCTGGCTACAACTTTCAGTATAATGTCAAAAAGCAGTGGTATAAGTAGGCGTCCTTATCTTGTTTCTGACCTCAGGGGGAAAACACTTCAGTCTCTCATTATTGAGCATGATGTTAGCTGTGAATTTTTCATAAATGTCCTATATCATGTTGAAGAAGTTCCCTTCTATTTCTAGTTTTGAGTGTTTATTATGAAAGGCTGTTGAATTTTGTCAAAGGTCATTTTGCCTCAATTGAGTTGATCATGTAAATTTTTTTCCTTTGTTCTGTTAATGTGGTGCATAAGTGACTGATTTTCTTATGTTGAACCACCCTTGCATTCCTAGGATCAATGCCACATGGTCATGGTAATAATACTTTAAATATGCTGTTGGATTCAGTTTGCTAATATTTTTGCATTTATATTTGAGATACTGGTCTGCAGTTTTCTTTTCTGGTGATCTTTACTTGGCTTTGGTATCACGGTAAGTTAGCCTTATCTTTTTTATTTTTTATTTGAATCTTTTTTTTTATTTTTTTATATATTTTTTAATTTTATTGACTTTGTAATAATATTACATAAAAAAAATATATATGAGGTCCCATTCAATCCCACCCCCCCACCCCACCTCTCCCCCCCCCAGCAACACTCGTTCCCATCATCACGACACATCCATTGCATTTGGTAAGTACATCTTTGGGCACCTCTGCACCTCATGGTCAGTGGTCCACATCATGGCCCATACTCTCCCCCATTCCATTCAGTGGGCCCTGTGAGGATTTACAATGTCCGGTGATTGCCCCTGAAGCACCATCCAGGGCAGCTCCATGTCCCAAAGACGCCTCCACCTCTCATCTCTTCCTGTATTTCCCCATACCCATCAGCCACCCTGTCGACTTTTCCCAATCCAATGCCACCTCTTCTATGTGGACATTGGATTGGTTGTGTCCATTGCACCTCTATGTCAAGAGAAGGCTCAGATTCCACATGGATGCTGGATGCAATCCTCCCATTTTCAGTTGTAATCACTCTAGGCTCCATGGTGTGGTGGTTGTCCTTCTTCAACTCCATCTTAGCTGAGTGTGGTAAGTCCAATAAATCAGATTGTAGGTGCTGGAGTCTGTTGAGGCTCAGGACCTGGCTATCACATTGTCAGTCCAGAGATTCAAATCCCCTAAATATATCTTAAACTCCAACACTAACTGCACCTCCAGCACATTAGCATGAAAGTCTTATGAAGAGAGATCCCATCTGAGTCCAGATTCATCACACATAAACACCATTTCCAAAGAGGGGCCCTCTGACCTAGTAGAACCCCATCGGCCATGACCATAACTCCCAAGTTAGCCTTATCTTTACAAACACTCATCACTGAATTCTAGAAAGGCAGCACACCTTCCCTAACATTGGGTATTATTATTGAAGCATCTATCTTTTTTCATATTGACTTGTAAGAGCTCTTTATATACAGCAAGTAGTAATACTATTATTTATGTTGCAAAAATCTTTCTCACATTGTAGTTCGTCATTTAATTTTGTTAACAGTCTTTTTTGATGAAGTTATTTTTAACGTAATTACATCTTTAGTTTCTTTCCTTATGGTTTCTGACATTTGTGTCTTTGTTTTCTAATAAGAGATTAATCCAATACTTTGTGATAATTGATGTACTATTTCTGTTCTCACACTTCATGTCTTTTGTTTTTTTATACTTTCTTGCTATTTACATGTTTTCTTATCATTTGTTATATTGCTTACGTTTCCTTTAGCTTATTTTAAATTAGTAATCTTAAAGTTATACAGCCTCTTTTTTTCTTATTATAATTAATTTTTTTAAAAAAGATTTATTTATTTCTCTCCCCTCCCCCCGCCCTGGTTATCTGTTCTGTGTCTATTTGCTGCATCTTCTTCTTTGTCCGCTTCTGTTGTTGTCAGCGGCAAGGGAATCTGTGCCTCTTTTTGTTGTGTCATCTTGTTGCGTCAGCTCTCCATGTGGGCGGTGCCGTTCCTGGGCAAGCTGCACTTTCTTTCGCACTGGGTGGCTCTCCTTACGGGGCGCGCTTCTTGCGCGTTGGGCTCCCCTACCTGGGGGACACCCCTGCGTGGCACGGCACTCTTTGTGCACATCAGCACTGCACATGGGCCAGTTCCACACGGGTCAAGGAGGCCTGGGGTTTGAACCGCGGATCTCCCATGTGGTAGACAGACGCCCTAACCACTGGGCCAAGTCCGCTTCCCTCTTATTATAATTAAAACAAGCAAATAAACAAACTTCCCTACTGGTTTCCTTTGTAGGATGTTAGAGAAACAACTTATTTTGAAAACTGGAAGATGAAGAGGAAAAAATGAAGCATTTATTCTGCCTTTCTTTTATGAACTGTGTCTCAGGATAACTAAATAGTTAATATGGGAAAGTTTCTCTCTATTAAATTATTCTAGCTAATAAATGGGGGAAAAAGATCTGGTTGAGACCTGGGTTGATTTACAATCCACAAATGGGTCACAACCCAAAAGACTATGGCACATGGTGCATAAGAAGACATGAATAAGGATTTCACTGCAGCTCTATTTGCAATTACAAAAATTTAAGAAAAACTAAATACCAATCAGCAGAAAAAATATAAACTGCATTACAGATGCAAGGAAAAATTAAACAGAAGTTAAAATAAACAATAGTCATATATGAGACAGATAAATCTCAAATACAACACATAAAAAGAGCTAATTGCAGGATACAAATAGTATTAAGACAACTGATAAAAAGTTTAGAGGTATGGAAAACAATACAACTTGTTTCTAAGATACAAGCTTATCTAGTAAAAGTATAAAAACATGACATGGATGGTCAGTATTTCACTTGTAGAGTGGTTATCTCTGGGAAGGGAAACAAAATTACAGAGGGGATATAATGGGGATTTCAGTTTTTTCTGTTTTATTTCTTGAGAGGGAGGGAATGTAATGTATAAGCAAGCAAACTTAAGCAAGTACAGTAAAATGTGAAGATCTGAGAAATCTGGGAAATGGATACTTGGATCATTATAATTTTATTCTACATGTTTGAAATATTTCACAATAAAAATAAAGAGGGAAGTGGATATGGCTCAAGCAACTGTGCTCCTATCTACCAGGGTTTGATTCCCGGGGAGGGCTGGCCCACGGAGGTATGCTGGCCTGTGCAGGAATGCTGGCCTTGTAAAGTGCTGGCTTGCGCAGAGATCTGGCGCAGCAAGATGACACGACAAAAAGAGACACAGAGGAAAAACAATAAGACACAGCAGACCAGGGAGCTGAGGTGGCACAAGAGATTGAGTGCCTCTCTCCCACTCTGGAAGACCCCAGGATCAGTTTCTGGTGCCACCTAAAGAGAAGACAAGTAGACAGAAGAACACACAGCAAATGGACAGAGAGCAGACAATAGGGGTGGAGTGGGGTAGGATAAATAAATATTTTTTTAAAAAAGAGGAGAAGCACATATTTTTACACTTTAAGAGATTTTAAAATCCAGCATATTTTTATTTTTCTTCCCTGCACAAGATAGTGTAATCATCTATGATCCACGTTATCAGAATTTTTAAATTGCTTTTGTTTTTCAAAAAATTATTTCTAAAATTTACATTAAATTTAAAAACATTTAAAATATTCAAACATGTACTTTATGCTTTCTGGTTTCACTGTTCACTGCTCCTAATTTTATTCCCTAAATTTCCCATTAAATTCACAAATGAACAACAGCTTGGCTGGGTCATCATCTTTTTTCCTCAGAATCCTCTACTGATTTCTCCACTGCCTTCTGGCATTTACCACTGCACAGGAGAAGTTTGATGATAACCTGATTTGTGTGTGTTTGCATGTGATGCGGTTTATTCTGTCAGGATGTTTGTATAGGTTTTTTTTAATATATGTGTGTTCTTGATTTGAAATTTGTAAATTTCACTAGCATATGTCTAAATGTGGATTTCCCCCCCCTTCATATGGGGTGTGTGTTCTTTTAATCAGAAAACTAATCTTGACAGTTCAAGGAAATTTTTTTCTCTATTCACACTGTCTGAAATTCCCACTACATTTATTTGGAACTCCTGAATTTTTCCTAAATATCTATTTTCTCTTATAATATTAGGTGATCATTTTTTCCCCCTTTGCTTTTTTTTTTCTTTTAGAGGCACCTGGAACTGAACCTGGGATCTCCCATGTGGGAAGCAGGCAGTCAGCTGCTTGAGCCACATCTGCTCTCCATTTTGTTTTACCTTAGGAAAATTTCTTGAGGTGATTTGGTTCATTGACTTGGTTTCCCACAATAGCCAATACACTGCTTTCTCCATTGTTTTTAATTCAGCTATCACATTTTAAACCCTAAAACAATTATTTTGTTTACTATAAGCACATTGTCTACTTGATAAGTTAAAAATAAGGATTTTCTCAGTCTTCCTACTTCCTGTAGTGAGTGTATTTTGGGATCTGTGATTCCTCTTTCTTTTTCATCTACCAATTCTTCACCTATTATATGCCTGTACTTTTTTCTTCCCCCATTCTATTGGTTCATCCTTAAAAAAAAAAAAGGCTTATGTGAGACTTAGCTAATACTGGGAGCTGAGAAGGACTGCATAGGTCTCTAATCAGCTTTTTCCTGGAAAAGCTTAAATTTGATCTAGTTTTAGTTTTCTCAGCAGACGTCTGGTTTGTCTAGAAGAATACCGAAGGAGTTATAATTAGAGACACCTGTAAAGTAGGGAGGTTTTTCCCATTGGAAATTATTTACTCCATTAAAAGTCCATCTGTTGTCCCAGACTCTTACAAATATATCAAGACTTGCAGAAGCATCCCTAAACCAGGAAAGGTAGTGATGGGTAATGAAGATGGTAGGTGAATGAGAAAGAGAGTTTAATATTGAGACACTGCAGCTTATTTCATAATTGATTCCTGTCTATATGATCACAAGCTAAGGAAAAAGTAATAAAAGTTTAGAATAACACTTGATAGGGCAATAAACTTAAAAACTGAGTCATGTCTTCCTATATATCTGAAACTTCCCCTATATAATGATTGGTGTTCTTAGGTCACATACCTTTCCTTTAATATCCGTGATTACAGAGAGAATTATTTTAACAATGTTTAACTAAACGTCAATTAGCTCATAACATTTATTACATAATTTACTTGAATTTCTTAAATGGTTTAATATTTTTAGAAAAGTAATGATCGTTAGAAGGCTGCACAACAAACCAAAATTATAGCAGTTATTAAACCAAAATCCTATAGCAATCATCATCTCTTTCTCTCCCTCTCTCATTAAAGAGTTAATACAAGAAAAAGATGAATAAAGGCAAAGCTTTACTAATCCATTTCCAATCTGCTAAGGAAACCTAATACTAATCACCTGGCATGTATTCTTCTACCCTGTTTTTGTTCATAAACACACATACATTATTATATATATGGATTATAAAGTTCATTTTGTTTGTTTTTACTGAAATGGAATAATTCTACATACCTTTGTAAATTTTCAAGAGGAAATGTTTGTGCCTTCCAGATGAAATATCTAATAAGCATTTAATTGAAGAAAACAGAGTATTGTCATTCTTTTTTAAAAAAAAAGATTTATTTATTTATTTATTTATTTATTTATTTATTTATTTATTTATTTATTTATTTATTTATTTATCTGCTCCCCTCCCTGTTGTCTGCTCTCTGTGTCCACCTGCTATGCATTCTTCTGTCTGCTTGTCTTCTCTTTAAGGGCACTGGGAACTGATCCTGGGGCCTTCTGGAGTGGGAGAAAGGTACACAATCCCCTGTGCCAACCCAGCTATCTGGTCTGCTGTGTCTCCCGGCGTCTCTCCTCTGCTTCTTTTTCTGTCATCTTGCTGTGCTAACTCTCCACGCAGGCCAGCACTCCTGCATGAGTCAGCACCCCTTGGGCCAGCTTGCCTTCACCAGGAATCAAACCCTGGACCTCCCATATGGTAGACAGAAGCCCACTTCCTTGAGCCACATCTCCTTCCCGAGTATTGTCTTTTATAAGACAAATTTACTGCATTTTGGGTCCAATTAAACGAAACCACATGTATAATTTGATTGATAAGCTGGCAATGATAGGATCCAACAGTTGGGTCTTTGAATAGTTTTGGAGTTTGAAATTCTTCCCCAGTTGCTCTATTTTGTAGTCACTACTTTTATAATTTGAGGGAGATAAAAACACCCAATTAGGAGAGTCTGGGATCTACAAAGTTCAGAGGAATTGACTTTAGTTTATAATGCTCAGTAAAGCTTTTACCCTTGAAGATGCTGTTAATGAGGATCAGATTTCTTTCATTTCACTCTCCAAATTCATAGTTCAGAAAAAATACACCAGAATTTTTCCACATTATTTGTCAAATTCAAGTCCTCCTACAACGATTTTTACACCTCTATTAAAAATTTTAAAAAAGATGAGGGATAGAATGAGTTTGAAATTTAACAAAATTCCCACAGACTGCTGCCCTATTTATAAGAAACTGGGATTTTCCCAATATGACTGCACTGAGCCCAATAAGATTCTCAATGAAAAACTAATGTCTATTTATCCTTTAATTTTGAAAGGCGCTAATTAGGTAAAGGGAGACTGTAAGTGGACAATTCCTCCTTTTCTTTCAGGAGAAAAGGAACTAGTTTTGTCCTCTACAAACTTATTCATATAGCTTCTATAAAGAAACATAAATCTGCTATTAATCTGTATCTACTGAAAGTTATTTATACTAGGCAGTGAGACATTCATTATTGGGAGAGTTGGAGAGACTGGGGGAATCCTGTGGGTTAGAGATGACTAGAAAGGTTACCTTTTAGCAGAATTTCAAAATAAGGATTGGTTTCACCTTCAAGCTTTAACTATGCTAAACTACAAATCCCTTCTCCCTTCTGTTAAAATGTAGACCTTTTTACCTGATTAGGTTATTTACATAAAGTTATATATATTTTTGACCAAGCAAAAGTTTTAGGTATTCATTTATATCAGATGGTTTTGGAACAGTTCCATTAATTTTTTTTCTTTTTCTTTTTTAAAGATCTATTATTTATTTATACACCCACCCCCCCAAGTTGTCTGCTCTCCATGTCCATTTGCTGCAAGCTCCTCTGTGACTGCCTCTATGTTTATCAGCAGCACCGGGAATCTGTGTTTCCTTTTGTTGCATCATCTTGTTGTATCAGCTCTCCTTGTGTGCAGCGCTGTTCCTGGACAGGCTGCACTTTCTTTCGCACTGGGCAGCTCTCCTTACTGGGCGCGCGTGGGGCTCCCCTATGCGAGAGACACCCCATGTAGGGCACCCCTTCGTGGCACGGCACTCCTTGCACGCAGCAGCACTGCGCATGGGCCAGTTCCACACGGGTCAAAGAGGGCTGGGATTGAACTGCGGACCTCCCATGTGGTAGGTGGACGCCCTATCCATTAGGCCAAATCCGCTTCCTCCACGAATTATTGATTCCTGATTCTAGGATTTACTCTCTGAGCAATGAACACATATGCAATTTTCACTAATATTACCATGATTTTTGCATATATTCATCAAGAGGAAAGCAGACATCTAAGCACAGAAATCTTCACTTCCTTGAGTGTATTCTGCTGTCTCAGGTAAATAAGCACTTTTACAAACCTATTCAACAATTCATTATGTAAACCAATCAACACCAGCCATGATTCTTTGTTCCCATTATGTTTAAATAGCATTAAAATGTTTGAAAAGTGGGGAAAGAATGCATCCCTAACCTAAGTCTGACTTTCCTTTCTTTATTCTCAAAGTTGGATGCAATGCTCAGCTATTAGCAGCATTGCACATCTATCTGAAGGCCAAAAATCTGTTACAAAGATATAACTCTGATTATTTAATTTTTTCAGAGATGATTTTTTTATTTTCAAAATTATTCCCTTCCTTAACATCCAAATTATTTTGTGTTACCTTATATAGCAGTTTGACATGGTTATGAATTCCAAAAATAGATACTGGATTATGTTTGTAATCTAGTCTATACCTAGGCGTGATTAAGTTATTTATGATTAGGGATTTGATTGGGCCACATCATTAGGGTGTTGAGTCCTCACCCCTTGGTGGGTGGGGACTCACAGATAAAAGGCACGGCAAAGGACAGAGTAGAAGGGTTTTTGATGTTAGAGGTTTGATGTTGGAGTTTGATGCTGAAGCCTTAAGCTGGAGCCCCAGGAAGTAAGCTCACAGAGGAAAGATGCAAACCCCAGGAAGAGAGGAATGCTGTGCCCAGGAAGAAGCAAGCCCTGGGAAGAGAGGAACCATGAACCCAGAGAGAAGCAAGACCCTGGTGGGGAGGAACCCAGGAAGCCTGAACCCTCGCAGACGTTGGCAGCCATCTTGCTCCAACATGTGAAAATAGACTTTGGTGAGGGAAGTAACTTATGCTTTATGGCCTTTCTGGTATTTGGCATCAGCACATCCTTGGTTGACTAATACACCTTAAAAAGATAAAAACCTGCAAAATCTTTTTAAGTGCTTTTTTTTTTTTTGGTTTGTTTTTTTGGGGGAGCTGGGGGGCACATTTACGGCATTTTACTTTTTACTCATCTACTTTTTTTTTTTTTTAAGATTTTTCTTTTTAATTTTAAAAGAAGCTTTAGATTACGTAAATGATACATTGCATATATAGGGGGATTCCCATATACCCAATCCTTCCCTCTCCTCTACTTATCCCCTTTAACACCACCTTTTGTTAGTGTGATACATTTGTTACAACTGATGAACACATATTGAAGCACTGCTACTAACCATCAGTAGTTTACCTTATAGTGTATACTTTATACCACACAATGCTACAGGTTTTGATAAAATGGATAATGGCCTATATCCATCACTGCAATGTCATTCAGAACAATTCCAATGTCCCCAAATGCCCATGTTACATCTATTCTTCCCTTTCCTTCCCCTCAAAACCTCTGGTGAACACTGCCTTTATATCAGTGTTACAAAATTTTTCATTGCTAGAATAATAAATTTACTTTAGCCATTTTCATTTTCATTAAGTAAACCTGAATATAAGTCAGTGATTTGTCTTGACTTCAATCAATTCTGTAGGAAAATTAGCTTTTCCATGATTAGTTGAATGGTAAAAGGCTACCAGAAACTAAACTTAGTTTTTCCTTTTCTCAAATTTGCCCTTTTAAAACCATCACAGGGGAAATGGATGTGGCTTAGGCGACTGGGCTCCGACCTACCACATGGGAGGTCACTGGTTCAGAGCCCAGTGTCTCCTAAAGAAGACAGTGAGCTGGCACAATGGGCAAGCTGACACAACAAGAGACACAAGAAGAAGAAACATAATGAGAGACACAAAAAAGTAGGGAGCAGAGGTTCCCAGTGCCTACTAAAGAAGACAGTGAACTGATGTGATGGACAGGTATGGCAAGCTGACACAACAAGATGATGCAACAAGAGATATGGGGAGGAAAAACATAATGAGAGACACAAGAAAGCAGGGAGCGGAGGTGGCTCAAGCGATTAGGCACCTCCCTCCCATATCAGAGGTCCTGGGTTTGGCTCCCAGTGCCTCTTAAAAAAACAAGGAAGATGAACAGACACAGCAAGTGCAAAACAACGAGGGGTGGGTAATAAAATAAACATATAAATCTTTTTTAAAAAATAAAACCATCGCAGGAGATGTTAAAATATATTTCATCACAAAGTTACAGATGAGATTTTCAATGTGAAATTGGCAGTGACATTCTCGTGGTTTGTGCCAGAGTGATAGTCCTATATACTGGAGTAGAGGACTGAGTAGAGAATTTAAGAAAAAAATTGAAGGGAGAAAATTTAGAACCTTTGGGTTTCAATTATATCTGACACTGACTGGTAAATCAGTCATTATGTTTTCATGAAAAAGGGTGACAACTTCAACAATTAATAAAGATTGCTGGGAAGCAGACTTGGCCCAATGGATAGGGCATCCGCCTACCACATGGGAGGTCTGCGGTTCAAACCCTGGGCCCCCTTGACCCGTGTGGAGCTGGCCTATGGGCAGCACTGATGTGTGCAAGGAGTGCCATGACACGCCAGGGTGTCTCCCGCATAGGGGAGCCCCACGCGCAAGGAGTGTGCCCCGTAAGGAGAGCCGCCCAGGGCAAAAGAAGTGCAGCCTGCCCAGGAATGGTGCCGCACACACAGAGAGCTGACACAACAAGATGATGCAACAAAAAGAAACACAGATTCCCGTTGCCACTGAAAAGGATAGAAGCGGTCACAGAAGAACACACAGCAAATGGACACAGAGACCAGACAACTGGGGCAGGGGGTGGGGGGGGGAAGGGGAGAGAAATAAATAAATTAAATAAATCTTTAAAAATAAATAAATAAATAAAGATTGCTGAGACTGGGATGCTCTCCTCTGAGCAGCACAATTCTATGGTATCACAGAATTGGATCTGTGACTGGAAATCAACATTCTGTGCTGCCTTCTTGATCCTTAGAGATGAAGACCTCAACTATCATTTTTTATTTGTAAAATATTTTTCTTCATCTCTTTTATAATAAATACTTTGATATTTTAAATACCATTACTTCTCTATTAAATTGCTTACTAGGTCTAGAATATCTACAAGTTTAAGATAGGAACTTGAGAGATCTTGTGAGCAGGAATAAAACTGCTAATTCCTAGAATGTCAGTACATGTACATTCATGAAGTATAGTATTGTTTTAGCAGTGAGACGCTGGGCATGTCACTTAAGCTTATAATATCTCATTTTCTCTTTTGTAAAATGGGAGTAATAAGTAGTACCTACCTCATATACTGATTATGAGGATTAAATAAATGATCACAGATATTTATTGGATACCTACTATATGCAGAATATTATATAGCAGTGAATAAAGCAAACAAGGCCCACCTTGCTCCCCACTAGGTAATGCATTTAGCATGGTACTTAAAACACAGTAAGTACTAAATAAAGAGCAGCTGTTATTACCTTGGAAATGCCAGTTATATCTCACTGAATGGGACTGTATGTGAAAGCTAAATATATACATACACTTAAAAATCTTTAAAATATTTAAATTTAAATATTTAGAAATTGTTGGCAAGAGAGAATCTATAGCAGATTCAGAATTGGGATTCTTCCCACACTCCAGGTTCTTGTCTTCTGGAAGGTACCAGTGAAGCATGTTGCCTTCAGTAGGCATCTTTCCACCCCTAACACTGTAAAACTGGCATTTCAACCAAATACTTTCACATAAGTAATTAACCAACAAGGTGTTTTCCAAACAGAGTTCAGGCAAGAGTCTTTCATTACAGCAAGAATATGAATGATAAATCAGTTTTCATGACAACTTCTCTTCACACATACATATTGGATACTATGGCATAATAGAGTTCCATGGTGTGACTGTGGGAATGTATGGAGCATAAGGTAAATTTTCTTGATCTCCTTAATTTATAAGAGCTCAGGTTATTTATTGTTACCTAGGGCCTCAGAAGGCCTCTAAATGAACAGAAAGTTGAGTAAATAAGAATATAAAAATGACAAAAAAGGGTAAAGGATGGTATTATCAGTAGGTACAAGCCTTAAATGAGCCAAAGATTTATATGCAGAGGGAGGAGTATGATTTAGAACCAATGGCAAGTAAGGAGGAGATTAATCCCATCTCTTAATTCAGAGGTATGCTGGGTCAGTAAAAATGAGCAGCAAACGTTTGAAAGGACTGCAGAAAAATATTTTCTGTGAAGGGCCAGTCTTCAAGACAGATCTAAAGCATGTATGGGATTGGCTGGGCTCAGGAAATCCCCTGCAGCATAGCACCGGCAACCGGGGCCAGAATGACTATGCTTCCAAATGAATCCTCATGAAGAGCTTCTGGGTAGGGGAAGGACTACAAACCTCTCTGGAAGGAATTAGTGGGAGTCCAAGACTGATTGGGCTCAAAGGAAATTCTGTAACAGGTGGGTAGGCCTCAGACAGACCTAGTTAGTGTTCAGAACCTTTACCAAAAGAAAAAAAAAAAAAAGCAGAACCTGGCAGACTTGGGAGAAAGGGTACTACCTTCTCTGAAGTGGGTGAGACCCTTAGTCTATTCTAAAAATTTATATTCATGAGTTATTAATCCTCAGGGCCATTTTAGATAATAGTTAGACAACACAGTAGAACCCAAAATTAAGAAGTTAAGGGAAATTGACTATGGATTTAATTCATACCTAATTATACAGCCATTTATAAATCTAACTGCTCTATACTACAGTGTCTTATTAAAAAAAAAACTGCTCATGGTAATGTCCAACTTCCTTCTATTATCATGGACAAATAAAGAGCATATTTGTAAGAGCTCTTTGGAAGACAAGAGTTAAAAAACACATGATATTAAATGTACTTGCCAAACTGAAAAAATATTAACTAAGAAAATTATAAATGACAAGTTAATGCTGATAGCAAAAGTGTAAAACTAAGATATTTTAGGATTATTTTAAAAACTTAATAAAAATGTAAATATAAGTTTAAGCTTCTTTGGAAAGTCTATATGTAGTCTTGAGAACTAAAACATTCAAATTAATTAATCACATGCAATCTCATTTAGTGGCCTAAGAAATACAATTTCAAAGAATAAGCTACCATTTTCTCTTTATCTGACTCTCATTATCTGTAGACTCAAATTTGCAAATTCACTACTCACTAAAATTTATTTGTAACCCCTAAATCATACTTACAGCACTTTCAGGGTCATTTATGTATATATGCAGAACTGTGAAAAATTTGAGTTGCCCAAAATGCCCATTCCCAGCTGGGGTTGAACAAGTAACACTCTACCTTTTATTTCAGCTCTCATACTGTAAATAAGTGTCCTTTTCATCGTATGCGTAGTGCCATGATTTTTGCATTTTTGTCATTAATTTTGCTTTTTAAATTGATTCCCAAATGTAGTGCTGAAGGCCTATTTAGTATTTCTAAACACAAGAAGGCTGTGATGTGCCTTATGGAGAAAATACATGTGGTAGATAAGCTTCATTCAGGCAGAAGTAATAGCACTCCTGGCCATGAGTTCAATGCTAATCAATCAACAATATATATTAAAGTGTCTTTAAGCAGAAACACACATAAAACAAGGTTATGCACTGATCAGATGATAAAAAGATTGTGACAAGAAGCTCCCAAAAACTTAACCCATTTCCCCTAAGAGCAACAGCTCAGTCGTTGCTAAGTCAGTTTTTGTGCTGACTTTATAAAATGTAACTACTGTGAATAATGAGAATCTATTATGCTTAGTTTTAATGAGAGTGTAGAAAAATGAGCACTCTTAAACACTGCTGGTAGGGGGATTTGTTGGTACAATCTTATAAAAGAGCAATTTAAAAGTATTTTCCTAAACATAAATCCACGTATTTTCCTTCAATTACACAATTCCATTTTAAAAATTTACTGAAATACTCTTACATGTACACATACACACAAAGATAGTTACTGCAGCACTGTTTGTCTAAAGATGTGAAACAATCTAAATTTAATTTATTGACAGAGAAATGGCTGGGTAAGCTGGCATATCCATATAACGGAATAAAATTTAGCCATCAGAATGGTAGATCTTTATGAGGTGATATGGATAGACAGCCACAAAGAATTAAGTAGAAAAAAATGAAGTTGTAGGACAGTGTGCATAGTCTAATCCTATTTTTGTTGAAAAACGAAAAACTCTTTAAAAATTTAAATAAGATGCATATTGTTACATGAGAAACACATATACCAATTATTCATATTTTAATTATAGATACACTTCAATATAAATAAAGAGTAGAAAAAGTTTGTGCTTTTGTATCATGCCTTTGGGAAATACAAATTAAAGGGGAAAGGAAAAGGATTCCCTCCCCCTTTTTAACAGATAATACTTGGAAAAATGAGAGCTGACCTTTTCATAAATATCCCTTAAAACAATTATGATGGACACCTAGGCATGAGTATAAAAAATGACTCTGTACTGATTAGTTGTTAATATAAAATAAGCAAATGTTCCTAAGACATGCAGAGCTAAAATAATAGACCTATAATGAGACATTTGTTAGGAATAAACTATAGAAAACTATATTTCATACCAAAGCTGGATCTACTTACTTCAATAATCTTTTTGGTCTCTGAAATTCTGGTCATCAGAACCCTACACATATTTACAATGTGATACATACTGATGTCCAAAACAATATTTTTCATGTGCTGCAAGTAACTGAAATGTCTTCTAAATTACTTTTGTTTTGTTAATCTATAGAAAAAGCTAAGACAAGCAAACTTAAAATGATGGGTGACTCATCTTTCTTGCTTAGAACTATTATACCAGAAAGAACTGTCAATAAGCAGCCAGGATTCATACAGAAATTTTTATACAACTCCTAACTATGTATATATTTTCATCTAAATATGTATGAATACCTACATAAATCTTACATGTTATTTATATATTTTTTTCAAGCACACTGGTATGTATGTATGTATGTATGTATGTATGTATGTATGTATGTATTTATTTATAAGGAGGAACCAGGGATTAAACCTGGGACCTCATACACGGGAAGAAGGCACTCACTTGACTGAGCTACACCCACTCCCCTATATGTCTTTTTAATTTCAACCTTTACTAGGCAAGCACATTAAGCAAAGGAGCTGGCATGAGCTTACTGTACTTGATGCTGCCTTCAAATAAACAGTTTGGTAGGACCTCCACCCAGAGATACTAAAACACTGCTTTACATGATCAGTGGTGGAAGGGCTATGATTACCACTCTATACAGTCCAGAGTAAACATTCTTTTCAGTAGGCTAAGTGATATTACAAACCAGTACAGTGCCCTCAAAACCTGACAAATTAGTTATGTGCGGAATACTCACATCAGCATAGTGGCCTATCATATCACACCGGTCACATCGTTTTCTCCAAGAATGTCTTTCAAGACATCTGTGAGTAGAAGACATAGGCAAAGAACAGTCTAAGCAAAAGCGGGCTGGACAGGCATATTGGAGGTGTCCTCTCTCGGAACAGAGGCAGCAGGCGCGGACTTTCTATGTGTAGACAAACAGAAAATCGCTTTAGCCAAACACTTTAGTCTCAAACAGTAGACAATTCATTTTTCTTTTCTGATATAATCTCATAAAAAGTTGTTTCTAATTTGATACCTGATGAAGGTTTAATCTTGAGCATAATTGTAAAATCAAATACAATGTCTGAAATTAGAGTTTTAATACAAGTCATCTGCATTCTGTGGCTGCTGAAGAGGCTTCAGCTGCATGGACTATCAGCTGGCTTCTACTGTTTATGCTCTGTTTTATAGACACCGACAAAGTAGAAGGCACTCAGGAGAGAACACAGGATGATGAAGATCTGGAAGCTAAGTCACAGAAGGAACAGATATAGAAAGAGGCTGTTTTGCTGGTGAAGCAAAGACAAAGAGGAAACATGAAAGCTGCCTCAAATATCGGAAAGACAATCATTTGGAAGAGGGAGTAGGTAATGGAAGAAATGTTTGTAGAGTGCTTATGAGTGTCAGGCAATGTATAAGAACTTTAGTTCTGTATTGTTTCAAAGGTTGAAGTATCTACTTAACATAACTTACATCAATAAACATTCATAAATGCCTAAAATTATACTTTTCAAACAATGAAAATTTTCCCACACTAAAACAAGCTGTTTCAAAAAGTAGAAGGTTTAGAAGTGAAAGGGGTCTCAGGAATCACATGACTCAGTCTTCTTAGACAAGGAAAGAGATACACAGAGGGTTAAATGCCTTGTCCAAGATTATACAACCAGGACTGGGAAAGTGAAGCCAATCCCAGGATTTTCTGACTCTAAGTTTATTTTTCTTTACACTCTACAAGACTGTAGGCTACATGAAATTTTACAGATATTACAAAAGATACAATTTCTAAGATTATATAGGCTTCCAACACTAAGAACGTATGATATTAACAATGTGGAAAAATTTTTTAAATACTTCACGTACTTGTGGAAAGGGGCAGTTTTTGGACAAATGGCCACATTTGTCACAATTTCTACAGGTAACGTTTTTGTTGGCTGTATAGTATCGGTGGGTCCATCTTCCAAACGATCTATTATTACCTATCTGGGCCTAAGGAGGAAAAATAAGGAATTTACAAGAAATTATTTCCACTTTATTTAATAAAAACAGTCTATTATTCTTTTAAAATACAACTATTATTAAGAAGAGTGAATAAAAATACATCAAACTTCAAGTCAATCTTTTTACCTTGATAAGGCATGAGAATTAATAGTCACTAACAGGGAACTTGGCATTCTCTTAAAAGAAGGCAGGAAGACTTACAAGGGGATGCTAACAAGATAATGCTATTCTTTCTTTATCTGTCCCTCCTCCCCATTTTTTATATTTCTCCATATGGTTTCCTTTCTTTTATATCTTTCTCTACCTATGGTTCAGGTCTAGTACGGGCACGACATGCATCACTTAGACATTCTGGCACCATTCAGGGCCAAAAACATTGCTGAATTCTAGCTTTGAATATATAAGATATCTTTCTGAATAAGAGGCCTGCTTAAATTTTTAGTTAGGAGAGAGTATTTTCATGCTTTTACCCTTTATAAAACTATAAAACCATCTAGCTACTGAATACATTCCTTCTCCTAAAAAGTCCAGTCCAGGATTATTACTTACAAAACTGGATAATAATTTGTAAAAGGGAATGAGATAACCTCCTTCCCCTGTAGTTCTCTTAAGATCCATTCTGCCTTTAGAGACCCAATTCTAGCTGTCTCATATTCTAGCCCAAATGTACTATCTTGTAAGAGAATATTAGCACAGCATAGCATACGGAATATCTAAAGAGAGATAAGTAAATCCCGATCAGGCTTTCATCTTATTTGGTGGAATTTTATCTTTGAAAATATTTTCATCTTTTACTTGTTGTTTGGTTGAATTGGCTAAACAGGCCCCTAGTAGATATATTCTAGCTATCTCTTAAAAATTTTCTTCTACCAAGTTGTAAAATTATTCTCTTTCCTAGCATCTGCCATGATTATAGCTAATAATTGACAAAGAAAACACCTGTCACATCCTAAATATAGACTAACCATTTCCTTCCACTGAAGAAGCGGTTATTTCCGGTACTGGTCTTTAGTGGTACTAGGCCATATTGGGTAAAGAGGATTCACCATGGTAAACAAAGAGAAAGGAAAGGACTCTAAAACAACATGGCTATTAATTGACTGATAAAAATCAAGGATAAACCAAGCTTCTGAAAAGTTAAATCACCCATAAAACCATTTTCTTACAAATCACTGGACCACTGTTACTTTAAAAAGTTGATTTATCTTCCAAAAGTTATAATGAAATAATGAAATAAAAAGAAACTATATAGGGAACGGACTTTGTCCCAGTGGTCAGGGCGTCCGTCTACCATATGGGAGGTCCGCGGTTCAAACCCCGGACCTCCTTGACCCGTGTGGAGCTGGCCATGCGCAGCGCTGATGCGCGCAAGGAGTGCCGTGCCACGCAAGGGTGTCCCCCGCGTGGGGGAGCCCCACGCGCAAGGAGTGCGCCCGTGAGGAGAGCCGCCCAGCGTGAAAAGAAAGAGCAGCCTGCCCAGGAATGGCGCCGCCCACACTTCCTGTGCCGCTGACGACAACAGAAGCGGAGAAAGAAACAAGACGCAGCAAATAGACACCAAGAACAGACAACCAGGGGAGGGGGGGAAATTAAATAAATAAATAAATCTTTTAAAAAAAAAAAAAAAAGAAACTATAAATCAAGGGAATTAACTTGTTACTCAGAATTTTAAAAAATATGACTTTACCTCAACATCTTTGTCACTGATGAACCAGTTTACACCATCTTTTCCTACAAAATAAATGAAAAGCTATGTAATTAACTGGAATTTTTGAGAAATATGATTGTTTTGGAGTTACATTTAAGAATTATATATTTAAAAGAAACCTGGCTAAAAATAAAATAAAATAATTGTGTCTGAGCTACAATACCTGGCACTATAAATCCATGTTATTCAATTTTGGCACCTTTACAGGACTTAGAGTTTGACATTAATTATTCAACTTGTTAGTGTTCAAACTGGACACCCATGGGTAGTGAAAAATTTGAATACCTTAAGCTCCTATTATTAGCTGTGTGATTCTGAATGAATCACTTTACCTCTCTGAGCCTCAGTCTCCTTACTTATGAAATGGGTAGTATTTGCCTTATGTACCTCAAAAATATGGTACTCATACATGAAAATGCTTTGAAAATCATTAAACTCTATAAAAGTATTTTTAAAAAATCACTATTAACTATGTCAACTAGCTATCCATTGTGATTTACTTTCATTCTAACATTTTGGAAAAACTGGACTATGAATACTACATCTCACTGTTGGAGGTATAAACTTCTTCTCTTTGCCCTGTCTCTTAACAAACTTGCAAATGGCTGCGATTTCTTTGGTCCATCTATGGCCAAGGAGGAAGGGACCTATAACTACGAAGAAGTTAAAGTGACAACAAAGGACTAAAAGGTTTTTTCTCACCCCCAAAGCAAAGGTAAGATTTTGTCCTTCCTCCTACCATACTACTCTCTATCTCAAATCACAGCTCAAGCCTGACTCATTTTTTCTGAAAGGAAATTTGAAAAGACATGAACTAATCTACATTTTCCCAGGACTATCAGGAGTAAGTGGCCAGAGATATACTTTAAAATAAGATACTTTTATTTAGAAAACCAAAATGCTGTTCTACAAAAAGACCAATCCAAAGGAAAGCAGAGATGCTGTGTTGATTATTTCCTTTGTAAAATTTGGAGGCTGAATCCATGTTCTGAAAGTAGAGAATACATTAAATAGCAGCAGCTTCTATTCCTTTATCATACCATCCACACTGTTACATTTCATTCAAGAGTCATCTGATAATGCTTTGCTGTAATTTCCAAAGCCGCCATTTGTATCTCAGTGCCCTTTATTGTTACAATCCAAAAATGACCACTTGAAATCACTTTATTTTTAAAAGATTTATTTTATTTATTTCTCCCCACCCCCTTGTTGTCTGCATTTTGCTGTATCTGTTTGTTATGTGCTTGTCTTTCTTCTAGGAGGTACTGGGAACCAAACCTCCCATGTGGGAGGGAGGCACCTAATTGATTGAGCCACTTCTGCTCCCTGCTTTGTTGAATCTCTCATTATGTTTTCCTCCCTATGTCTCTTATTGTGTTAGCTTGCTGTGTCAGCTTGCTGCACCAGGCTGTTGCATCAGCTTGCTGTCTTGCTTGTCATCTTTAGGAGGCACCAGGAAATGAAGCCAGGACCTCCCATGTGGTAGGCAGGAGCTCAATCACTTGAGCCACATCTGCTGCCTTTGAAATCACTTTAATCATAAAACTGACAATATTGTTCTAAAAAAATGAAATGCAAAACCAATGAAATGCAAAATAGCAACTGTTACTCTGCCATAAATTTACACATGAACAGATGATAGTGGGGGGTGGGGTGGGAAGGAAGGAAGGATTGAGGAATGGAGTTTGACTCCATTTAGACTGTTTTAACAATTCTGTGGAATCCAGCAATATTCCAGGCTATGTACTAACAATTCAAGAAGCTACTTGTACTCTTACTACAGAAAATATATCAACAAGTACACAAAATCAGTTTCAATTATAGGTGAAGCCAGTGCTTTTCAAATGGTAAATGAAGCAAAGACACCAGGAAAACAGAAGCCCATCTTCTGGCCCTAATCAAAGGGCAAGTATGGGCTTAACCTTGGTAATGACAGCTAACTCTTGCCCTTGCTCTTTAGCTATCTTGTTCCCTTCTAAACTCCAAATCAACCCAATGGAAGCTTTGTCTAGGACAACTCATTTGAATTCTCAAGACAGCCAATTAACAACTATTACTATTGCCAGAAACCTGAGTTTTAGTCTTAACTATGCCACCTCTCATTTGCTGTGCAGCATTGAGTGGGTTATTTATCTACTCTGGTTCTGCATAATGGGTTGGATTAAATAACATCTATGTTTCCTTCTAGCCCCAAGTTTGTGTGAGTCTATCAGATTTCTTTCATTACTGGAATCAAATATATTGCGACTTAGTTTACTTTTCCTAAATCCTCCAGGCCCTTGTGACCCAACACAGGGTGCCTTACCAAAAGGCCCAGGAGCATTTATCTTCCATGAGTTCACCATCCAGTGGCATATAATGTAAAACGGAACTGCCTTAAAATGTAAAATTAGGACTGCTAGAAAGGATATCTAGTATCAACTCTCAGCTGCTTTATAGCTTTATAGCCTTGGTCTTGCTTGTATCTGGGACTGATTCTTTTCAGACATCAGACTTGTGATCAAAGCAATAACTGATAACTCATTCTTTTCATTAAATCATACTCAGCTTTAAAAAAATCTTTTGAAAGGTTGCAATGAGCAAGGTGCTATAGAGTAAATAAAGATGAATAATAGCTTATATAGTCTAGTAGGAAGAACAACACAAGACAACAAATATAAGGAGAAATAAGGGATGAGAGAAGACCAAAAAAAATGCTATGGTAAATTTATAGGAAAAATACATGTCTGAATTTAAGAAAAAGGGGGAAAAAGTCACAGAAGGCTGGGCCATGAAGATATGGATAGGATATTTTAAAAAATAATTTTAAAAACGTGGCTGAGGTGTAATTTACATACAATAAAATACATCCATTAAAAAAATACAGTATGATGCATTTTGATAAATGTACCCACCTGTGTAACCATCACAAATATCAAGATATAGAACATTTCCATCACCCTAAAATATTACCTTGTATACATTTCTAGTCAATCCCCTGCCCCCAGGCAACCACTGATGTGCTTTGTTAGAATAGATTCACTGTGCCTGTTCTAGAACCTTACATAAATGGAATCATATATTATACACCATTTTGTATCTAGCTTCTTTAACTCTGCATATTTCGGAGATTCACTGAAGTTGTTGTTTAGCAGTACTTTATGCCTTTCTTATTGCTGAGCAATATTATGCAATGTAGATATACACAATTTGTTTAGCTGCTCATCAGCTGATGAACATTTGGATTATTTCCAGTTGTTAGCTGGTTAAAATAAAGCAGCAATAAACCATCTAGTAAAAATATTTTCCCTGGACATAAATTTTCACTTCCCTTGGGTAAATATCTAGGAGTAGAATTGCTGTGTATGTTAAGTATACAAATGTTTACCTTTACACCTTTATAAGAAACCAGTATTTTCACCAAAGCAGTACCATTTTACATTCCCACTATTAATATGAGAGTTCCATTTAATTAATTAGTGAGTTTCATAATCTCACTAATACTTGGAACTGCCATTTTTAATTTCAGCCTTATAATGAGCGTGAAGTAGTCCTGCATTATGATTTTAACTGGTCTTTCTCTGATGGCTACTGATGTTGAGCATCTTTCATATGCTATTTAGCATGCATGCATCTTCTTTTGCAAACTGTTCAATTTTTAGCTTGTTTCTAAAGTAAGTTGTCTTCTTTTTAAGAGTTCTTCACATATTCTGGATAAAATATTTTCTCCCAGTTGTGGTTTCCCTTTTCATTCAATCATTTGTTTTAACAGACTTTATTTTAGGTTTACAGAAAAATTAAGCAAATAGTACAGAGTTTCCATATTTTCCCTTCTCCCCCAACATGCTATTATTAGCATCTTGTTTTAGTGTGGCACATTTATTACAACTGATGAAATAGTACTGACACATTATTCAACAAAATCCTTGGTTTACATTGTGTTGTACATTTCCACGTTGTTGTATTTCTTTTTTTGAGTTCTGGGGCCATAGATTGAACCCAGGAACTCAAATGTGGAAAGCTGGTGCTCAACCACAGAACTCCTGAGTTGGTTTTTTCGTTTGTTTGCTTAATTGTTAGTTTTTGTTCTTTTTTAAAGAGGCATTGGGAACTGATCCCAGGACCTCTCTGTGTGGAAAGCAGGTGCTCAACAGCTTGAGCCACATCCACTCCGTTCCATGGGTTTTAACAAATGCATAATGTCACCCACCCACCATTACAGTAACATACAGAGTATTGTCACAGTCTAAAAATCCCCTGTACTTTACCTATTAATTCCTCTCTGTCTCCCCCTGAATCCCTGGCAATCACTGATCGTTTTACTGACTTCATAGTTTTGTCTTCTTCATGTTATCATTTGTCCCTTCCATTATTACCAGAGCAAATGTTTTTAATTTTGATAAAGTTAAATTTGTCAGGAAGTGGATGTGGCTCAAGTGATAAGGCCTCTGCCTACCATATGGGAGGATCTGGATTTGATCCCTGGGGCCTCATGGTGAAAAAAAAGAGAAAACATGCCTGCATGGTGAGCCAGTGCCCACGTGGTGAGCTGAGTGCCTGTGCGGCAAGCCAAGTGCCCACGTGGCTGCCCGTACGGTGAGCCAAGTGCCCACACAGTGAACTGAGTGCCCACACATGTCCATGTGTTGAGCCGAGTGCCTGTGTGGCAAGCCAAGTGCCTGCACGGCGAGCCAAGTGTGCTGCCTGGTAAGCCAGTGCCCACATGGTGAACTGAGTGCCTGTGCAAGTGAGTCACATAGCAAGGTGATGATGCAACAAAAGAGAGACGAAGAAGAGAGTCAAGATGAAGTGCAGCAGAGACCAGGAAATGAGGTGGCACAATTGACAGGGAACCTCTCTCCACATCGGAGGTCCCCAGGATCAAATCCTGATGAATCCTAGAGGAGAAAGATGAGAAGACAAAAGGAGACATAGATACAGAAGCTCACACAGAGAATGGACATAGACAGCAAAAAAACAGCAAAGGGTGGGGGAAAAGGGGGAAAAACGTAAATTTGTCAATTTGTTTCTTTACAGTTAATGTTTTCTCTGTTCAAAGAAATCTGCCTATGCAATATTATATAAACATTCTGTTTTCTTCTAGAAATTCTATAGTTTTAGCTTTTTGTGTTTAGGTCTATTACTCATTTTTTCCATATGACTGTCCAGTTGTTGCAACATCATTTGTTGAAAATCACTTGGATATATGTATTTTTGGAATGTCTATTATGTTCCATTGAAATATATATCTATCCTTATACCATACCATATTAGTCTTGAATCCTAAAGCTTTACAAAAAATCCTGAAAGCATATAGTACAGGCTTTCCAAATTTTTTGTTCTTTTTCAACACTGCTTTGGCTATTTTAGGCCCTTTTGATATCTGTATACATTTTAAAATAAAGTTTTCTTTCATTTTTCTTGGCAATGTTTTATAGTTTTAAATTTACACTGTTCAACTTTTGGTTGCTAGTTTATAGAAACACAGTTGACTTTTATTTACTGAGCTTGTATCCTATGCAAAATGCATTTATTAATATTAGAGCCTTTTTTTTTTTTGGTAGATTCCTTTGGATGTTCTACATCCGTGATTATATATGTGATAAAGACAGTTTAACTTCCTCTTTTCCAATCTCTATATCTTTTATCTCATTTTCTTATCTCATAGCATTTATAAGGTCTCTGGTATTATATTGAATTTGAGTGACAACAGGAGGTAACTTGCCTAGCTGCTGATCTTAGGGAAAAAATACATCCAGTCTTTCACAATTATTGAGTACAATATTAGCTATAGATTTTTCATAGCAGACTGAATAAGTTCCTTTCTATTCCTAGTTTGCTATGAGTTTCTAGAATGAATGGGAATTGAATTTTATCAAATGCCTTTTCTGCATTTGAAACAGTGTATGATTTTTCTTTTATTATTCTGTCAATGTGGTATATTACGGTAATTAATTTTCAAATGTTAAGCCACTTGCATTCTGGGATTAACTCCACTTAGTTATATTAATTTTATATTTTATAAGAATTCAATTTGCTAATATTTTCCCCCCATTATTTTATTAAGAATTGTTGCATCTGTGTCATGAGGGATATTACTTTCTTTTCTTATAAAGTTTTGCCTGGTTTTGATATCAGGTAAAACTGGCCTCATGTTAGGAAATGTTGGGCAGAGTTTGTCTAAGACTGATGTGATTTCTTCCTTAAATATCAAATAGAACTTACCAGCAAAGCCATCTGCCTGTAAGTTTTCATTGTAGGTCAGAAAGTTTCGTTGTGCAAAGTTCTGTGAGTTTTTTAAGAAGATTTATTTATTGCCCACCCCCACTACCACCCCCGCTATTTGTGCTTGCTGTCTGCACCCTGGGTCTGCTCGTTGTGAGCTTGTCTTCTTTTTAGGATGCACTAGGAACTGAACCCAGGACCTCCCATGTGGGAGAGGAGGTGACCAATGGTTTGAGCCACCTCCACTTCTGTTTGTTGTGTTTCTCATTGTGTTTCCTCATGGGTTTTCTTCATTGCGTCATATTGTTGCATCATCTTGCTGCATCAGCCTGTTGTGTCAGCTCACTGTCTTGCTTGTCTTCCTTAGGAGGCACCAGTACTAAACCCGGAACGTCCTATGTGGTAGGCAGGCACCCAAATGCTTGAGCCACATGTGCTTCCCAGTTGTGCAAAGTTTTAAAACATTAATTCTATTTCTTGAGTAGATATGGTAATATTCAGGTTTTCTATTTCTTCTTGGGCCAGTGTTGAAAATTTGTGACTTTCAAAGCATTTGCCAATTACTTCTAAATTGTTGGAATTATTGCCATAAAGTTGTTCATAATATTCTTATTTCCCTTTTTGCTATCTGTAGGATCTGTAGTGATGTCTCTCTTTCCTTCTTGATAGTGGTAATTGGGATCTTCTGATTTTCCTCAAGACTTTCCATCTATGTATCTTTGTTCATGCTAAGGGAATTGATCTTGAACACTGTCTCCCTCTTTGACCAATTTTCCAACAGAGTTTCATCTCCATGATTGCAAATTCTGAATAGCACTCAAGGCTCAGTTCCTCAAAGCTGTTGTAAATGGATAATAACAGCACTTCTCTTACTTGGCCGCTGTGAGGCATTTTTTTTTTCCTTTTCAGATTTATTTATTTATTTATTCCCCCCCCTTCCCCTCCTCCTGCCCTGCTGTTTTTGCTCTCTCTTCTCCTTTTCTCTCCTCTAGGATTCACTGAGATTCAATCCTAGAGACCTCTGATGGGGAGAGAGGTTCCCTGTCAATTGTGCCACCTCAGTTCCTGGTTTCTGCTGTGTTTCACCTTGACTCTCCCCCTGTCTCTCTTTTGATGCATCACCATCTTGCTGCGTGACTCACTTGCAGCTGAGTCACGCAGCTGGCTCATCGCATGGCACTCATGAGGGTCCTGGC
Source organism: Dasypus novemcinctus (assembly GCF_030445035.2). Lineage (NCBI taxonomy): Eukaryota > Metazoa > Chordata > Mammalia > Cingulata > Dasypodidae > Dasypus > Dasypus novemcinctus. Next base: position 82,348,697 of record NC_080680.1, on the reverse strand, counting down.
TTGCTGTGTGGGCATGCTTTCTCTCTTCTTCTTTTTCACTTGGAGGCCTCAGGGATCGAACCCAGGTCCTTCCATATGGTAGGTGGAAGCTCTATCACTTGAGCCACACCTGTTTCTCTGTGTGACATTTTCAATTCTGTTGGCTGCTATAACAAAATATCTTCCTAGTTTTCTTTTCCTTTCACAGATTCCTTCACTGGTTTTTCTTCCTTCATTAGTTACTTGGTATGCTGCATTATTTGCCCTCTTTCTCCTCATTCTAGATTCTTTCTTCCAGGTTATGCCATCCATGTTCATAGCAGGAACTACCAAATATGTATCTCTAGGCCAGATCTTTTCTTGAATTCATGACCTATGGGATATCTGGATTGGACATCTCACAGGTAACTCAAACTCTTAATAAAAAAGTGAATTCTTAGGAGCAGGTTTAGCTCAGTTGGTTGAGTGCCTGCTTCCCATATATGAGGGCCCAGGTTCAATCCCTGGTGTGTCCTGATAAATAAATAAATATATATATATATAAACACATAAATAAATACATAAATAAACAAGTAAATATAATTAATTTATAATAATAAAAGATTTAGCATGTCTCAGTAGTATCTCATTGACTACCACAGTAAAAAGTGCCTTAAACAGTGGGGGTTCCTGAGGGCTCTAGAGACATCTAGACGCTATAGGCAGGGCAGACAATCTCAGGAATTCAGTACCCTGTCAGTGGGCTTTACCTTGGAATATATGCTCCCAAATGTAACAGAGTTATACTCATTGATAATTTCCTGATACATGACTCTTCTAACCTATAATTAGTACTATACTCATTAAATATATGTCCCAGAGACAAATCTTCAGGCTGTTCATATGACATTGGGCCCTGAATCTCAGCAAGAGTTGCAACACCTACTCTGCAGTTCAATGGATTTGCCCAGGACAACTAATAAAAAGGATGAGATAGACAATGGTCATGCCAAAAAACAGAGAGTATCTACAACTGCAAGCAAGAGAGTACCATACATCTACCCCATGGGAAATTAAATCCCCTCTCAATCAGGAACAAAGTGGGCATCATCCAAAAATCCTCAAGACTGAAGAATTAACAAACGTAAGCGGGGAATGCAATATGGACTTTAGGAGATTTAGGATTATTCTAGCAATGGAAGAACTTTTGTCATTGATATAAAGGCAGTGGCCACGGAGGTTCTGAGGGGAGGAAGAGGTAAGAAAAGGTGTAACATGGGGTACTTTGGAGACACTGGAATTGTTCTGCATAGCAATGCAATGACAGGTACAGGCCATTTTACATTTTGTCAAAACCTATAAACTTGTGCAGTGCAAAGTGTAAACTAAATGTAAACTATAGTCAATGATTAGTGGCAATGTTTCAATATGTGATCATCAATTGTAATAAATATACCACACTAATGAAAAATGTTGCTAATGGGGGAAAGTGTGGGAGAGACAGGGTTATAGGAATCCCCTATATTTCTGATGGAACATTTATGTAATGTAAAGCTTCTTTAAAAATAAGCTATCTATTTTATCAATGTCATTATTTTGGCCCCAGGGCCTCTTCAATTCTCACCCAGAATATTAAAATAATTTCTGAACTACTTCTAGTATCATAAACCATTTTCCATTCCAGTTGAAGTCATGTTTCAAAAACAAAAATGCAACTGCATTCTGACCTGAGTGGCCCCTTGCTGCCTACAGGATATATGTCAAACTCCTTTGTTGCCATATAATGCCTTCCTAGATTTGGCCCTTACCTTTATCTTTGCCTTTATCTTATTGGACCCAATGCTTTAACAGTGAGTCCTGCTATTCTCTGCTGGTATACCTTTATGTGTATTCTCTGGAACACTTGAACCCACACTCATCTTCTCTACTTGCAACAGGCCTTCGATCTCCTAATTATGTGTTACCTCCTCCACTGAAGTCTTCCCAGAAATCGTTCGAAAGCTAGAGATGATCATGTTCAATTATGTCCCACCCTGGACCTTAACAGCATTATTTCCCATTTTTGGATATCCCAAATATCAGCGTACAATGTTCTCTGATCACAGGTACTCAGTAAATGTTTACTGAATGAATGAATGAAGCATCATTTTCATTTCCCTTGGTTTCCCTCTGGTATAAGTATTTTTCTCCCTCAGTCATAATCTAAAAGCACCTTATCTATTATCACTTAGGCTACTGAGCAAGTATAAATCTTACATTAAGAAATATATTAATAAATATTTTCCCTCATTACAGCATATGCTCCCTATAGACTGAGAACACATCTGTTTTATCTGTTTATCCAGTTATCAGCACAATGTCTTGCATACATTGAGTAATATTAGAAAACAAAAATTAGAAAGATAGAAAAGAAAAAAAAGGGAAACATTCATAAGTAGACTTGTGATTAAGCACTGTTCTGAATTGTTGTACATAAGGCCATAGATAAGGATAGTAGTTATATAATAAAAATTCATTAATACAGTTCTCTATGGCTAGGGAAAAAAATCTTGGAATTTCTGTAATAAGCGACTCTAAGAACTAAAAAAGACTTAAAAAATCATTATAGGATAAAACTCTTAGTGCACACAGGACATGTAAATATAAGATATTTATACATTTACAGATAATCATGCCTGTACCTAGCCAGTGTTTATGAATTAAAGATCACAAAGACAAAGCTGCCAAATATTTGTGCCCTATCCTTTCCTGAGCCTACCTCCACCAGACCATATTTTCCCCTGAGGATTATTTCACATAATAAGCAACTGAACCAGCCACAAATGAAGTTACTATTCCCAACTTCATGAGCAGCATCTGTTATTTCAACGGAAACTTTTGAAATACACACAATGCCACATGCAAATGTCCCGAGGGTAGAACCACTTATTCATTTGTATTCTTCTCAAACTAATCTTTATTTCTATCTCGGTTTTCTCCTACTATACTTTTTTCATTATAACATTGGTCACAAAATTATTTTGATCATTAAAATTTTGCATTGTATAACAGGCAATAGTTTAAATAAAACAAATTGTAAGGGAAGAATTTGCAAGTAAGGCATCAAAATGTTCATCTCATTTTAGATCATATCAAATTCGCCAGAAGCAATTTATATTTTTAAATGTATGTAAAACATAAATGGGGGTTTAGCTTTTCTTTTTTTAGAGGCAGAGGAGGAAGTAGAGAAAGAGGAAATAAATACAGGTGTTTTAGCACAGGATTATGTAGAGATCTTGCAAAGTTATCTGACATATAAAGGCCTTTGCCCAACCCCAAAGAGAAACATACACACACACACACACAAACTTCTTCCATCCCCAGAGGGAGAATTTCAGTCAATGAACCACATGGTTAAGAAATAATGCATTCAAAAATAAAAGACCCCTCAAATCATACTAAGCAACAAAAACAGAAACAGTTAATACAGTGGGATTGTGGGAATTGTGTTTTCCCTCTTTAAAGGTATCTACTGTGGAAGCCTCTCCTCCAGTGTCCCCCAAAAATCAAAAAGAAAATGTACCACATAGACCCCTGAAGTATACATAAAACAAACACAAATAAAACTAATTTAAACCTAACCAAGAGGGTTTATTATAAAAGATATTGCAGGCTTCTAGGGAAGATTTAAAAGTAATATAAAAATTGCTATCTACAAGCATTCCAGTTTAAAATACAATGCAAATCTAAAGCTATATTCTTTCAGTCATCCTTCCTTGTCCCATATGTCCTTGTCTCCTTTCTGACTCCTTTACTTTTTTTCACCTATCATTAGTTTTATGCGTGAACACATGTGCTTTCTCCAAAGTCTAGCTCTTTGCTCACTTTCTCCTTGGTGAAACTAGTGACTCTAAAATAACTCACTTTTATTATCTTTCTACAGTCACTGCAAACATAACTTATCCAAAGCAAAACTCACCTTACCTGAAGCTCTCCACAGTGTTATTAATGGCTCAAAACGTAGACTTTATTTTCATCCTTAATCTAATACTCACCACCATTATTCAATTAGGCCAGGTCCTAAACTTCCACAGTATATTCCTTCAAAATTTCTCTCCAGTCAGTACTTTGGTGTCCTTCCAACCATCATCATTCATTCATCACCTCATATCTAGGATTGCTGTGGCATGTCTGTGACTTCATTTGATACATCTCAGCTAAATTAATTTTCTCTTTAAATTTGTAATTTAATATTTTATTACTGGTTTTAATAAAGTAATACATGCACGTGGTTTTTAAAAACCCAATCAATACTACAGAAGTATATAAGAAAAAAAACAGCAGTTCTGAACTAGAAATATAAGTTTGGAAATTGTAGCACAGAGATGGCATTTTAGAACGACAGGACACATAAGAGAACCAAGGGACTGAGTGCTGAGAAAGAGGTGACTCATTGTAATAATTAGGAAATTTGGTGAGGAGGAATGGCAAGGGGCCTGTAAGTCAAATTAATAAAATGCATCAAAGCAGAGGTGTTCTTATGGTAAATGCCACTGATAGGGCAGGTAACAAAAAGGCTTTGATCTTTGGGTTTATTAGAAAAGACACTGGTAATCCTGATAAGAGAAGTTTGGATGCAGTGTACAACGAACATCTGCTTGAATTATCAAGAGAATTGGAGAAGGGAATTTGGAGGCAGTAAATATAGACAACTGTTCAAAGAGCTTGACCACAGAAGAAATATTCACATGTTAGCACCTTATTATCTTAAAACTTGTGCCTTCTAATATGGGATGAGATGATTCAGTGGGTGGGGAAGATTTTAGACTTGGTTTCATTTAAGAACCAGAAGGAATATTACTGACAGAATTCTATTTAAAACACAAGTATTTGTCTTGCCTGCAATAATATTGCACACTTAAAATTGAGATTGTCAGAGAGAAAGCAAGAAGATATGGGAGATTAGAAATTGTTATATAGTAAAACTTTGTGTTCAAAGGAAAACAGTTTTTTTTAAAAGTCATCCAAATTTTGTACAAATGTTTGTTCTGATTTTTGAGGACATTTAATTTTTAATGACCAATACCTTCAGACAAAGACAATATGAATAGTATATAAAGTTCCTTTTCAAATCACCACTAAGAGGTCCCTCCAGAGGAAGAAAATAAAAATTATTTTTTAAGAATATAAGAAATAACAGCTAATATTTATAAAGGGCTTATTCTGTGCCATGTACTCTATCAAGCATTTTACATAATTTTCTAATTTAATCCACACAAGAATCCTATAAAGGTAGGTATCATTACTTACATTTTACAGAAGAAAAAAAAAAAAGAGGTTTATATGTATTAAATAGTTTATTTAAGGGAAGCTGACTTGGCCCAATGGATAGGGCATCTGCCTATCACATGGGAGGACCGCAGTTCAAACCCTGGGCCTCCTTGACCCGTGTTGAGCTGGTCCATGCTCAGTGCTGATGAGCGCAAGGAATGCCCTGCCACGCACGGGTGTCCCCCGCGTACGGGAGCCCCACGCACAAGGAGTGCGTCCCGTAAGGAAAGCCGCCAAGCGCGAAAGAAAGTTCAGCCTGCCCAGGAATGGTGTCACACACACGGAGAGCTGAGACAACAAGATGATGCAACAAAAAAAAACACAGATTCCCAGTGCCGCTGATAAGGATAGAAGTGGTCATGGAAGAACACACAATGAATGGACACAGAGAGCAGACAACTTGGGGGGGAGGGGAAGGGGAGAGAAATAAATAAATAAATCGTTTTTTTAAAAATTAGTTTATTTAAAATCACAAAGCTTATAAGTGGCAGACCAGAGGCTCAAACCCAGGATGACCTCCAAACTATGCTCTCAACACAAATATGATATATCACCTTCCTAAATTATTTTATCAATAGTCCTCTGGCATTGTCTAATAAAAATTATTAGTTTCCATCTCTGTAGTTTTATCATTTTATCATGTAGCCCATGGTATTCATTAATGTGAAAACAACATGAACTTCAAATTGAACTTTTCCACTTTTACTACAGAACTATATTCCAATAGGGATATGAATAATGGTTCAATCTGAATCTTCTCTTTAGAGACAACCTTGACTGAGTTTCCATAAAAATATTTTCCCGACTTTCTAGCGTTGGATTCTAGAAACCTTTATTAGATATTTACACTGGCTATAAAGGATCAGGTCCATCTTCCTCTCCATTGTATTTCTATCACCTTGAATGTCTGGCACATAGCAGGAGCTCAATAAATCTTAGTTCATGTATGAATTTGGAAGAACCAAGTGATTTCCTAAAAAGAATGTTAACCATTTTTATTGATCTTTAAGTTGGCATCTATCTGTGGCCTTGATTAGCTCTTACTTTCATTTATATAAGCAACAAATAATGTGTGTTTGACTAATTTATAGTTTGCTCAACTAGTAGGGTAAATACAAATTTGATTTTTGAAAAATAATATCTAAAAAGAACAATGTATCCCTTTACAGGCCATAAAGAATATGTGGAAGTTTCATTCCCCAAAAGCCTGCTCCTAACTTACAATGCTACAACCTATTTACAGTAGAACCAACGCAGAAAAATAAGAGGGAGAAGAAAAGACAAGAAACAGAAAAGAATAAAAAAAAGAAAAAGAAAAAGTCAGGAAATAGAAGAAAAAAGGGGGAAAGAAATGATTTTTAAAATACCATCTCAGAATATACAAGTACAATTTATTATGCTAGGAAACACTAGATATGAATTGAAACCTAGGTTCTTCCAAAATTCATTGAGCAAGTTTGCAGTAAACATTATATCTCTCTAGATTTCAATGTCTGATTTGTGAACATGAATCTAGCCCCTATATGATCTCTAAGATAAATTCTTATATTTCCCTCCTCAGGAACCCAGGGAAATGGTACCTTCTTCTTCAAAGAACCCAGGGAGAAATCAGTCACTCTATATCTCCATTATTTTTTCTATGACTTCTGGTGTCTTTCAAAATGTCTTTAAATTCCTATCCATCCTAGAGAGGACACACAAAAATTTTGGTAACAAAAGCTTCAAACAACAAAGGAAGTAGGTTTTTTTAAAAAAATTAAATCCTAAATTTGTAAATAGAAATATGAATTAGCAACATATGTGAAATATTTGTTAGAAACTTAAACAGTTCATGCCCCCTGGGAATACATATTAACCTCCACCACAGAGCGACTATGACTATTTATAATCCCTACACAGTATGCTCTATTGAGGCCCACTAGGCAGGGTTAAAGCTGGATTTTCAACAAGGCTCACCAGTCCTGAGGTTAAATACACATGAATTAAGGATGTTTAATCCAACTCAAGATACCATCTTTTCATATTTAAAACAGCTTCTTTAAATAGAAAAAATACAAAATACATGAGCTACCCCTGACAGTAAAGCTCCAGCAGAGGTAATATAAAGGTCAATTTTTTAAAAACCATTTTAACTCATACTGTGTTCATTCTCATTTCTAATACATGTAAGATGCCCTGCTAATACACATTTTAATTTAACAAACATCTTTGCTTAAATATAATTAGAACATAAAATGAGAAAAAAAAGTATAAGTTTTTTTGGTGTGTGAATAAACACACATAAATATGTATATACATAGAGAAATAAAACAGTTAAACAGTTTCTACCTGTTTTTGTGTACTCCCTTTCAGATATTGTTCCCTGAGGGTCTTGGGCTCTGTTGCTGTCTAACTTGAATTCACAAAACTCAATGGCTCATGGTTTTCAAAGCTTAGGGCAAAGTTTGCAGAACAAAGTCGCTTTTTCTCTCTCTCTCTCTCTCTTTTTTTAGAGGGTACAAGTATGGGGACCACAGGAACAGTTAAATTCATGGCATGACTGGTCTACCACACAGTTGGGGGAATTCTTTAAATAGAGCCTGTCACTCTCTTGGCCCATCAATGGGATTTCCTTCTCAAACTGCTGATTCGTTCAGGTACACAACAGAGAAAATTTCAGTTAACCTTTGTTTCACCCCAGGGAAAAATCTGTCTGAAAGTATAAAATGAATAGATTAAAAAAAAAAATAAATAAGCAGCTCAGCCACAGAGCCATTCTCCCAGTGTTCACTGCATCTTAAGTTAAACAGTAAAAAAAGGACAGTGGAATGCTTCATTCCCAATGAAAAATTCAAGCACAATATAGAACTTTGGAATCTAGTAGGTCAGAGTTTGTTTTGATGACTAACCTAAACCAACTGCCCTTTCAATAAATTGGAAAATTCCCTTTTTGATACTTTTATAGAGTCAGATTTGTTTTTCTCTTATTATCACCATTACTACTATTAAGGTAATTTAGTTAGAGGTATCTATAATAAAATTGCATCCTCATTCTTAAAAAAAGTTAACTCTTAGGAATAATTTCAAATAAAAGTAAATCATTTAATTAATGTAATAAAGGAGAGATGGGAAGGAGAGGAGTCCAATAAATCAGAGTCCTGTTAAATTCTCCCCTACTATTCATTTTTAAATAAAAATTCAAGCAAGGAGGGACAAAATAAGGAGCCTATGTTTCCATTTCCAAGTACTCTGTTTTCAAACGAAGGGTGGTATATGTTTGGAGAGGCTATATATCATTATATCTAGATATGAAATATTGAGATGGGGAGTAAAAACAAGAAAACTTAATTTAAAACTTGTTTTACCCTCCAACTAAGCTAATTTAGATTAATACTTTTTTTTTTTTTAGAACGTTGACTACAAATTTTAGGATATGGTTGACATGCACTGGCTACCTAGTCTTTCTTATAAATGATTTCTAAGCCACAAAGAATAGAAAAGTATTGTCCTGTCAATACATTTTATATATACATCATATTACAATTCCTATATACTGACTGCAGCAGCTAGGGTGATTCCTCAAATCAATAGCAAAGATTAATTTAGTCCCTGGAACCAATGCCATTTTCGTAAAAGAAAGGAAGGTTTCCAGGCCTTCTTGTCAACTTTTGATGCAGAATATTGGAAGGTATGACCTTGTCCTACTGATAAAGCTTCAAAGTCTTGAGAGTGGCAAGATCACACTGTATTCTGAAGAGATCAGAAATAAGATGCATACTGCACAGCTTGCTCAAAAGGCTTAAGACAGAAGAGAGGGTTGAAAGTTAAAAAGAAGTTGGAACTCTGTGACCTTAAGAACTACAAACATTGAAGTAGGGACAAAGTGCATGTCTTTATTAAAAAGCAAAACTTTAAATACAGAATATTAAAGATACTTAGCTTAGCTATATTAGCATAATCATAATCATAATCCAGCTGATGTGTCACAGAGTTCTCTGGGCATCCTTAGCCAGGGAAATGGTTGGTTAAAGGTTCCTGAGAAGCCAGTATTAAACATGTACATACTTAAATTATGCCTTTCGAAATAAGACTGATTACAATCATATGGGATAAAAGATGTATTTAGAGAGATCTGGGGTTTTTAAAAAAAATCTGCTTTCGGTCCTAGTTTAACATAATACATAAAGTAGAGAAACAGCTACTTTTAACACTGATTCTAGTTATTGCCCTCTACAGAAACTCAACATGTAACTGTTCTGTTCTTTGTATTTATGACAGGATTTCTAAAGAGAAATCCTCTCAAATGAGCCATCATAAGCATTCAAAACAAAGATGATGTAACAGAAAAGAATTATAAGAAACACCGAGATAAAAACTGTTTAAAATTTACAGGAACCCACAAATGATAGTTAGCGAGAGCAGATTTAAAAAATCATTCATTAGATGGGACTAAATGAATAACATCTATTTGAATGAAGTAAAAGATATATTCTCATTGAAGGCTAAAAATTGATACAGAATAAAAAGTAGTGACATTTAGAACAGCCTGGATCATCAAATCCAAATAACAGATGATAGAAATTCAAGAGAAAACTCAAAATAGATCCCTAAAACAGGAATGAGATGGGAGAAAGGATGTATGGAATGGAGGTAGGCAGCAGTTGTGGTGGTGAAGGGTAATAATATAGAGAAAGAGCTCAGGAAAAGGAGAACCTGGAGTGCTTCTTAGAAATATTCCACAAAGATCATATATATTTATGCCATGCTGTTAGACCAAAAAAAAAAAAAAAATCTACAAGCTGATCCCCTAAACAGGGGGTTACAAATAAAAGTTTATAAACCACACTGTCTACAAAATATGTCTTATTTTAATGAAGTTTTTTTCTCCTTTTATAACAGAAAATAATAAGAAATATTAAAAACCAAGAAATGCTAAGCTAACCAAGTCCGGTAACTAGTTAATCAAGTGGTAACAAAACAAGAAAACAAAATTAAAACTTAATTTTAGTTCAGCAAATTTTTAGTTCAGTAAAAATTATCTTTCAACTCACTTTAAAAAATATTATATATATATTAATTCATGAATAAACCACAATTTTAAAAAATTGTTAAATTAATATGGTGTCTTTGCATCTATAGTGGATACTTTTTATAAAGTTCTTCCTTTTTATTGTCCTACAAAACCATCAACTGAAAAAAAGGAGGTAGAGAAACTGTTCCAATAGTTTCAAAATGTCCCCAAATTTTACAATTCTAGTTAAGCCCAGAAATTCAAGGACCAGGAAATATCCAGAAGATGAGAAAGGGACACAAATATTAAGATTCCTTCTAGGGTGGCAGACTTGGTCCAGTGGTTAGGGCGTCCGTGTACCACATGGGAGGTCCGCGGTTCAAACCCTGGGCCTCCTTGACCCGTGTGCAGCTGGCCCATGCACAGTGCTGATGTGCGCAAGGAGTGCCCTGCCACGCAGGCGTGTCCCCGCGTAGGGGAGCCCCATGTGCAAGGAGTGCGCCCCGTAAGGAGAGCCGCCTAGTGCGAAAGAAAGTGCAGCCTGCCCAGGAACGGTGCCGCACACACGAAGAACTGACACAACAAGATGACGCAACAAACAGAAACACAGATTCCTGTGCTGCTGACAACAACAGAAGCAGACAAAGAAGACGCAGGAAAATGACACAGAGAACAGACAACCTGGGGGCGGGTGGGGGGGGGGAGAAATAAATAAATAAATCTTTAAGGGGGAAAAAAAGATTCCCTCTAGAGAAGAGGATGTGGCTCAAGTGACTGAGCTCCCACCTACTACATGGGAGGTCCTGGGAGGTCCTGGGTTTGGTTCCAAGTGTTTCCTAAAGAAGACAAGCAAGAGAGTGAGCTGACACAAAAAGCTGGTGCAACAAAGAGATACAAGGAGGAAAACAGAGTAAGAGACAAGGCAAAGCAGGGAGTGGAGGTGGCTCAGGCGACCAGGCGTCTCCTTCCCACATCATGAGAGGTCTCAGGTTTGGTTCCAGTGCCTCCAAAAAGAAGGGCACACAACAAACAGATGCAACAAACACAAACAATGGGGGCGGGGGGGGAAGTGCAGAAATAAATAAAAAATAAATCTTAAAAAAAAAAAGACTCTAGCAAAACTGTGAGTCAAGCAGTAAAGATACAAAGTACATAAAAATATTTTAATAATAGTGGTGAATCTGTGAAATAAGTACTCCTATACACTGTTAGTAGGGAGATAAACTGGGGCACCATATCTGGAAAGCAACTTGGCAAAATTTATCAAGAGTGATACAAATTTTCACATCCTTTTCCCAAATATGTCAACCTTTAAAGCATCTACATTAAAGAAATAATTAATTGCATTTATCTGAATATGCTTGTCTTAGTTATAGGTATGCTACTATAATGATAAACTGGAGGAAAAGCCTAAATGCTCAATAATTTAAATACTGGTTATATGAATCATGGTGTATTTAACAGATGATTATGTGGTCATTAAAATTTTATTTCTGAAGGCTTTGTAATGATACAGGAAAATGTTTTCATCATGTAAAATTTAAAAAAGCAACACATTACAATGAAGGTTTGTTTTGTGGACCCACTTATAGATGCAGTGCAAAGATTGGAAGACAGCATACCTAAATGTTTTTTTCTAGGCAGTGGGATTTTCTTGCTATTTTATTGGTATTTTCACAAATTTTCTACAATAAGCATCTATTTTTATAAATACACAACTGGAATTAGAAAATAAAGGCTAACAATGTGGGAATGAAGTATGTAAACAATTATGGGTATTCAGTACTTAATTTCATAGAATGAAATTTTATGGTGGTCTCAGTTTCCTCAAAAAAAGGTATAATGGAAACAGACTTGGCCCAGTGGTTAGGGCATCTGTCTACCACATGGTAGGTCCGCGGTTCAAATCCCGGGCCTCCCTGACCCGTGTGAGCTGGCCCATGTGCAGTGCTGATGCGCGCAAGGAGTGCCCTGCCACGCAGGGGTGTCCACCTGCGTAAGGAGCCCCACGTGCAAGAAGTGCGCCCCATAAGAGACCCTCAGTGCGAAAGAAAGTACAGCCTACCTAAGAATGGTGTCGCCCACATGGAGAGCTGACATCAACAAGATGACGCAACAAAAAGAAACACAGATTCCAGTGCTGCTGACAACAACAGAAGCGGATAAAGAAGACGCAGCAAACAGACACAGAGAGCAGACAACCGGGGGGGGGGGGGGGGGCGGGGAGTGAGAGAAATAAATAAATAAATGAATTTTTTTTTTAAAAAAAAAGGCATAAATTAAATGAAGTCAAAGGTCTATTTGGGGAAGCGGATTTGGTCCAAAGAATAGAGCAGCCAACTACCACACAGGAGGTTCAAGGTTCAAACCAGGGCCTCTTTACCCATGTGATGAGCTGGCCCATGCGCTCATGCTGGTGCGTGCAAGGAGTGCCGTGCCACGCAGGGGTCTCCCCCGCATAGGGGAGCCCCACATGCAAGGAGTGCACCCTGTAAGGAGAGCCGCACAGCGTGAAAAAAGTGCAGCCTGCCCAGGTATGGTGCCGCGCACACGGAGAGCTGACGCAGCAAGATGACACAACAAAAAGACACAGATTCCAGGTGCCACTGACAAGAATACAAGCGGACACAGAAGAACACACAGCGAATGGACACAGAAAGCAGAAAACTGGGGGCAGGGAAGGGAAGAGAAATAAATAAAAAATAAATCTTTAAAAACAAACTTTTGTTTGTTAGCTCTAAAATTCGTTGATTCTATAGTTATGTTACATTGAAATTAATACCCAAGAAGAGCTTACTCTAATTTGATACTTGATATATAAATGAATGGCAACTTACAAAACAGATATGTAGAGTTTATCACTCTCATTATTGACTCTGTATTAGAATAAGAGCAAGTACTCTAGAAAGAAGGAATAGTATTTGAGAAGGCTCAATTTTTTTAGTGGCTAATAGTAAAAGGTAGAATTAAATAAGTGATTCCTATGAAGGACCTGATCTGAAAGGGTGAGGATTTTGGTCCTTGGAAAGAAAGGCTTATCAAATATAACTAGCCATGTCATTCAGATATACAACCAAAGTTTATTAAGTTCTTAAAATGTGCAGAATTTTGGACAAAAGAGTTGTGGATAACAGAAAGAATAAAAGATTTTATCCTGGTCCTCTAGAAGTTGACAAAATAGAGAAACATAATATATGCAAATAATTACAATAATACTAAGCGAGTTTCATGTTTAACTTTCAGCAAGTCAACTCAATTTCACCAAGCCTTGTTTTCTAAGTCACCATTCAACTCATCTCCATCTTCCAGCTTTTTGTTCTTATGTTCCTTTCCTCCTTTCTACTTCAGAGCCTTCTCAAATGTTGTTTCTTCCTTTTGGTATATGCTCACCTAGTGTTTTCCTCATTAACTCCAACCCACTCCCAGGTTCATTATAATGACACTTCTTCAGGGATGCCATCACTGACCCCTCAGACTAGGATGAGTCTTCATGTTATATGCTCACATAGCACCCTATAGTTCTTTGTGGGACCCAATACACTTATAATCTTTTAACTAATTGTGTAAATTTATCTTTCCTTCCCTTTTAAAAGAGTTTTTATTATGAAATGTAATGTATATGAAATTATAAAACAAATGTACAGGTTAATGAATTATAATAAAGTGAGCATCCATGCATACCCATATACACACATACATAAAGACATACCTGTAAAAGTGAACTCTTACGACCATCACTCAATCAAGAAACAGAACATTGCTGGCAAAAAGTATTTCTTGAACCCCTTTCCTATCAACACCTGCTTCCTCCCCACTAAAGGTAACAACTATAGTGACTTTAAAAAGTAATCTTTATACTCTAAGTATGAATCCTTAATCATTATATTTTAGCTTTGCATGCTTTTGACCTTTATATAAATGGAATAATAAAGAATTTCTTCTTTCGTCTTTTGTTTCTTTTGTTTATCATTATGTTGGTGAAACTCATTGTTGTTGCTGTGTGTGGCTATGATTTGTAAATTTTCTTTACTGTAAACTATTCCACTGCACCACTATAAAACAATTTACTTATTTCTTCTACTGCAGATAAACATGGAAATTTTCTGTTTGGAGCCACCATAAATAGCACTGCTATAAACATTCTTGTACATGCCTTCTGGTGCAGATTTGTACATTCATCTGTTTGGAATATATACAGATATATATCTGTATCAAAAGGTATGTATAACTTCAATTTTAGAAAATAACAATAAACTCTTTTTCCAAAGTAGCTGTACCAATTTACACTCAAACCAACCAGCAGTATCTGAGAATTTCCAATGTTCTACATCTTTGTCAATAATGGTATTGCTGGCCTTTTAAAACTTGGTCCATCTAGTGGATGTATAGTTAAAATTTTCACTTATATGATGACTATTGAAGTCAAGCATGTTTTCATATATTTAGTGATTATATTCTCTTGTGAAGGGCCTGTTCAAGGCTCATGCCCATTTTTCTACAGAGGTGTCTGCTTTTGTATTGATTCACAGTTCTTTACATATTCTGGATAGAAGCCCTTTGTGGGTTAAGTATATTGCATTCTGTGGCTTTCCTTTCCATTCTTTCAATGAACAGCAGTTTCTAATTGTAATGAGCCCAGTTTATTAATCTTTTCCTTTATGATTAATGTTTCCTTACCCTGAAACAGTCATGAGAATATTCTCCATCTTTTAAAAAGTTTTATTCCCTCTCACATTTAGGTCTATAATTCACTTGGAATTGGTTTTTTCTTTCCAACATTCTAACAGTTTTCAAACACACAGAAAAAGCTGAAACACTGTATAACGAACCACTTATATTCTTGCAATGTTACGTTTTGCTATATTTGCTTTATCAGTAGCTATCTCTTTTTTGGATGCATTTCAAAGTAATTTAGAGACAATATACAAAACACTTCACCCCTAAATACCTCAGCATGCATATCATTAAATAGTATTATGCATATTTCCTTTAAAAGGTAAACTTTTATATATAATAAAATAAACAAATCTTAAGCTTACCATTTAGTAAGTTTTGGCAAATGCATTCACCCTTGTAATCTAAACCCCTATCAGGATACTGAACAGAGAGTCCTTTATAACCCTTCTTGGTCAATCCTTCCTCCAAATTCCAAAGAGATCAGAGTTCTTATTTTTTCAAAAGAGATTAGTGTTGCCTTTTTTCGAACTTCATAGAAATGTAATTATATAGCATTTATTCTCCTGTATCTGACTTCTTTCACACAGAACAATGTTTTTGAGATTCATCCCCATTGTATATATCGGTAAATTCATTCCTACATTTGCTAACTAGTACTCCATTTTATAACATCACAAAAATTTTTAAAAATCCTTTTGATGAACATTTCAGCTCATCATTTCTGTTTATGGCTATTATGAATAAAGCTGCTATAAACATTCTTAAACAAGTCTTTTTGCATACATATTTTCATTGCTCTTAGGTAAATACCTAGGAGTGGATCATAGAATGGGTATGTTTGGTTTTATAAAAAATACCAAGGTATCTTTTTGTAATTGATTTCTAATTTAATTCCGTTGTGTTCAAAGGAAACACCCTGTAAGACTTCAATCTTTTGAAATTTACTGAAGCTTATTTTATAGTTCAACATATGGGCTCTTTCGTTGAATGTTCTATGTATACCAGAACAGAATGCATATTCTGCAATTCTTGGATATTGTGTTCTATAAATGTCAATTATGTCACTGTGGGTGATAGTCTTACTGTGGCCTTCTATGTCCATATTGATATTTTTTATCTAGTATTTCTTTCAATACTGAGAAAGGGGTATTAGAAACACCAATTACCAAGGACTTGTCTATTTGTCCCATTTTAATTCTTGTCAAATTTTGCTTTACCTATTTTGAAGCTGCCTTTCCTGATGTCTTGACTCTTATCTTTTTGAAATATCCTCGTTTATCTCTGGTACTACTTTGTTTCAGTGTCTTCTTTATCTGATATTAATATGGCCACTACAGCTATTGCAAGCTTATTCTTAGCACAACACCTTTTTCCCATTTTTTATTTTCAACATATCTGTGTCTTTCGGACAGCATACAGTCGGGACTTGTTTTTTTAACTTAATCTGACCAACCACAGACTGTTAAAATGTTTAGTCCATTTACAATTGATGTAATTATTGATATGGCTAGATTTAGTCTTTCATTTATTATTTTTTGTTTCTTTTTACTGTATTTTTTTCCCTTTATCTTTCCCTTCCTCCTTTTGGGTTAATTTAATACTTTTAGGATTTCAAAGTAATTTCTCTATTGCCATTTTATGTTTATCCTTTTGCATTACTTTTTTAGTGTCTGGTGTAGGGATTATAATACATTCTTAGCTTTCCAAAGTCTACTTAGAGTTAATATTATACAATTTACGTAAAATTTTAGAATCTTACAGCCATATAGTTCTATTGCCCTGCCTGCCCTAGTTCTTTATACCATAGCTGCCATATGTATTACATCTACATACATTATAAACTACACAATATGTCTTTTTTTTTTTTTGGCTTTAAACATCATATGTATTTTAAAGAAATTAAGAGGGGGGAAAAGATAAGATTTTTATGTTTACCTTCATTCCTTCCTGAAGATAAGAGTTTCCATCTGTTATCATTTCCCTTTAGTCTGAATTTTCATTAGTATTACTTATAGTGAAGGATGGCTGTGACAAATTTTCTTAGTCTTGGTTTATTGAAAATGTCTTTGAGGTTTATTTCTAAGGATATTTTTGCTGGATGTAGAATTCTGGTTTTGACAGTTTTGCTCCCCAGCACTTTAAAGATGTTCCCTTGCCTTTGGCCTCCCTTGTTTCTGAAGAACCATCCATCATTTCTACTGTTTTTCCCTTGAATGCCATGTATCATTTCTCTCTGGCTGTTTACGTTTTTCTCTTCGTCTTTGGTTTCTTTCTCTATTGCTGTTCATTTTATTTGTTTGTTTCTCCACATCTTTGGTTTTCTTCAACTTGACTATAAGTCTTCATTAATTTGTACTTCATTAAATATATTTTCTGCCTCATTTTTTCTCTTTTGTCCTACTGGAATTTCAATGATACATGTCAGGATTTTAATATTGTTCAAAATGTCACTGAGGCTCTGTTGTTTGATTTAATTTTTATATTCTGTTTTTCAAGTTAGATCATTTTGGTCTAGTGCAATGACTTTTTTTTTTTTTGTTAATCCTAATCTGTTGTTAAATTTATCCCATTAATGTTTAAAATTCAGGTAATTTTCAGTTCTAGAATTTCCATTTAGTTCTCATTTGTAGTTTTATTTCTTCACTGAGATTTCTTGTCTGTCCTTTCTGATTGTATTTTCTTGAGTATGCATCAAAATTTTTCAGTTTCTTCAGATATGTGGCAATTTTGGATTATATCCTGGACCTTGTGAATGATAATTTGTAAAGAATGTGGATTCTGCTACGTTCTTTTTACGAGTGCTAATGTTTTGTTCAAGGATCAGAACTGGCAAACATTTCTATGTAGAATTTGGGCTTTTCAACTTCTATGGTATCCCTGAACTCTGTTTTGATTCCTAAAGCCAGTAAGACTAGGGATTTCTTTCTGACTTCTAGCCACCCCCACACTGCAGAATTAGTGTCTTCCCTCAGGCAAAAAGCCATAAAAGTAGGAAATTCATCCAACATTGTTCCTTTCTTCCCCAGTGTTGACTCCTCCCTAGTTTCTGCCTGATCTGGTAAATCTCTAGTACATGCCTTCAGATAATTTATGTTTTAAGTATGTGAGTGTGTGTGTCGGTTTGTGTACATCTATACACATATGATTTATATTTTAGGAATTGAACATTTATAGTAAATTTTGGGGAGAAGGTTAGTCCACTATGAGTTCTTCTGCCATTATAAAAAGTAGTACTCTGGAACTGATTTTTTAGTGTGGTGTATAACCCTTTAAAAAATCTTTCTACACTAAAAGCTCTATTCAGGCAAGGACTGAGACTATACTATTCACTCTTCTGTCCTTTCACCTAATACCGGACTGGTACATAAAAGAACCGTTCTATAAATATTTGCTAAGTGAATGAACGGAAGAAAATGAAAATCATCAGTAAGCACCAGAATGTTCCAAGGCAGGGGATGGTATTTTGTGCTAGAGTAATTAGCAATTTTCTATCAATTAAGAAAACTTGCTTTATTGTTAGAAGCAAAGATATCTAGCCTTAGTTTTAAAATATGATGAATTATGCATAGGGTTTAGATTGTTTTTAAACTATTGCTTCTCATTTTCTGGATAAGGACACTAGTCATGAGTTTTATTATTCAAGGATCCTATATTGAGTATAAATCCCTTTCATCAAAGAAAATGTTACATTCTAGTTCTCTGGGAAAATTAATTATGATTTACTATTTTAGGCCACCTTCTAAATTCCTGGGATAATTATATGGGATTCTAATTTCCAAAACATTCATTTGCAAATAGCTCATGAATACTACCCAATTTCCCAAAAGACAGAATGAAAATGAGTACCCTAAATGATGGGGAAGGCAATTAACATCTATTGAGGGACTGCTAGGTGAAAAGCTTTATATAATAAGTACTTTATCTCATTTAATCTTCTCAATTACTCTATGACATAGATATTTTTACCACCTATTTACAGATAACTAAAGCTCAGAGCTGTCCAAGGTCACACAGTAAGTGGTAGAGCATGAATTCAAATTTGGTAACTTGGGCACATTGAAATGAAGTACTTCTGTTCATCAAAATACAAAACAAAATTTTAAAAATGCCATTAAGAGAATGAGAAGGCCACAGGGTGGAAGGAGATATTTGTCTAGTATATAAAGGGCTTATCCCAAAATATACAATAACTCCTACATATTAAGTAAAAAAAAAACTGGCAAGAGATTTAAAAAGGCCCTACACAAAAGAGGTTATCTAAATGACCAACAAACCTACGAAAGGTATTTGACTTCATTTAGTCATCAGGTAAATGCACATTACCCAATAATATATTACTACCTACCAACCAAAACAGACAGAATTAAGAGCACCAATAACATCAAATGTTGATAAGAATGCAGACAATAAGATCACTCTACTATTAGTTAGAATGCAAATCGGCACAATCTCGAAAACAGGCAAAACTGGACTATATTGTTTAGGGTACGTATTGCTGATAAAACTATTTTAAAAAGGAAATTATTACCATAAAAGTCAGGTAATGGTACCTTTGGAGAGGAGAAGGTTACGATCAGGGAGCGGCATATAGACAGCTTCATTTTACTGGTAATAGTTTATATGTTGGCTGGTTAATAATTGTAGAGTCATCTGCTACAAAACCATTCATAAAACTAGGTGTTAAATTAGAGGAGAAAAAGTCAGAGGGACCTGTCTAATAATTAAGACAGTGGGGTCTAGATACATGGATAGACATGTGTCTAGATACATGAATGTAGCCCAAGAAATGACTTGCATTTTAATAACTGATAAATGACATATGTACCACTGTAGAACAAAGAGAATGAATGCTTTATTTAATAAATAGTGCAGGGACAAAAAAAATTGGAACTCTTCTCTCTTGCAATACACAAATGACAATTCCAAGTGGATTAAAATCCTAAATGCCAAAAGTAAAACTTTAAAAATTATACAAGGAAGTAGAGATGGAAAGAATCTTTAAAGAAATGGACTATAAAGAAAAGATGCAAAGTAAGTATATTAGAATTTAAAATGTCAAGAAACTGACCAGTCTCATAGTAGAAACATCAAATATCTGGAAAACTCAAGGTCCTAAACTTGCTTTTTTATACTAGTACTGTCCAACAGAAATATAATGCAAGTCATTATATTAGCCCTTTGAAATCGAAATTCTGCAGATTTTTTGATGTGAGGAAGATGGGGCTTAGTTGAAAAACTGACTTTTTTTTTTTAGCTTTTTATTTTGAAATATCTTCACACTTAGAGGAAAGTTAAAAAAACATTACAACCCCATACAAAGAACTCCAATATACCCCTATTCCCACAGACACCCAGATCCACCAACTTTAACATTTTGCTATTTTTGCTGTATCATTCTAGCTGTCCATCCATCTATCCATCAATCCGTTTTCTGAACACTTGAGAGTGAGTTGTATACATCATGTTCCTTGAACATGTTCCATGTACATTTCCTAAGAACAAGATATTCATTTATGTAACCACCTTAACTTCAGTTATAAAGTTCAGGAAATTTAACATTGATATAAAGCTTACAGTCTATATTCAACTTTTTCAAATTCTCAATGTCCCTTTAAACCTTTTCTCCTTCCTCGCTACAGAGACCATCCAGATCATGTATTGCATTTAATTGTCATTGTCTCTTTAGTTGCTTTATTCCTGTTTTAATTGTGAAAATATATATAAACATAGATTTTCCCATCTCAACCACTCCCAAGCATACCATTCAACGGGATTAATCACAATATTGCAACTACCCTCATGACCTTCTATTACAAAACTTCCCCATCTACCCAAACAAAACCCTACAGCCATTATATATTAACTCCCCATTCGCCCTGCCTCTGGCAACCTATACTCTTTTATCTATCTATCTATCTATCTATCTATCTATCTATCTATCTATCTATCTATCTATCTATCTATCTATCTATCTATCTATCTATCTATCCATCCATCCATCCATCCATCATCTATCTATCTTCTCTGCCCCCACCCTGCTGTCTGTGAGGCTTTTTTTGGCTGCCTGTGTCCATCTGCTATGTAATATATCTATTTCTCTTTTTTCCTTCTCTTCTTGTCTTTCTCCTCTAGGATTCACTGGGATTCGATCCTGGGGACCTCTGATGTGGAGAGAGGCTCCTTGTTCATTGTGCTATCTCAGTTCCTGGTCTCTGCTGTGCTTCACCTTGACTCTCCCCTTTGTCTCTTTTTTATTGTGTCATCTTGCTGGGTGACTCACTTGCATGGGCACTGGCTTACCATGCAGGCACTGGCTCACCACATGGGCATTCATGTGGGCACTTGGCTTGCTATGTGGGCACCCACATGGTCACTTGGCTCACCAAGTGGGCACTTGGCTTGCCATGTGGGCACTGGCTTGCTGTGCAGGCATGTTTTCTCTTCTTTTTTTCAGCAGGAGCCCCAGGGATCAAACCCAGGTTGTCCCATGTGGTAGGCAGAGGCCCTATCACTTGAGCCACATCTGCTTCCCAACCTGTACTCTTAAAGTCTGTTTCTATGGACTTGTATATTCTCCAAAATTTTCTATTAATTACCAGGGGGCTTATATCTAACATTCTAAATCTCTAACAACTTTGCTTCGATAATATACAAAAACTATGTTCCTATACCCCTTCAACTCCCCACCTTAATGTAGTTCTTGTCACAAATAATGTATTTATACATTATGAGCCTAAAATCACTGACTGAAAAGTTTGCATTCAATGGCATATTTCCAGGTACATAAAGAGGCCACACGTTAATATTGTTAAAAAATCAGGCATCTGCTAAACAAGTGTTGCATTTAATAAAGGCACTGAAATGTGAAAAGGAGACACGAGACCACCACTGATAATCAGCCAGCCAGTGTTGAAATTCTGCTGTAGAATAATTTACCTCCAATGAAACGCAGGATACTACTGGATAGCAAGTCTCTGTTGAGAGGTGTATACATCTGTCCTCTACAGAATGTGTGTGTCCAGTTACTCTTTTTACCTCAGTTTGAGATGTGGTTGCCATGTCTGGTAAACTAATCAATGGCTCCAATAGCTGTTGTGTCACTAAGTATGTTGTGTAGCTGGATAGAGAGCTGTGAGCTTGTGTAGAGCTCAGAACTTTCTTCCCGAAGAAGGATATGTCTATCTTTCTTAGACATAAAGTAGTTTTCCAAATTAGAGAATCTGTAGGTCTTAATTTTTTTTTTGTATGTCAATTATAGTATTTAATTATCTCTAAGATACTTTGTTAGGTATAATATGTTAACATTTGTACAAAAAAATATGCTTGTATATGCAAGACTATTTCTATGAATAATTTTTAATTTCACAGATTCGTTCACACAGAAAAAGATCATAAAAGTACTACTACTATTACTACTACTACTACTAATAAAAAGGTAACCAGAATTCTAATATTTCACCATTTTTAGTATATTTTCAAAAACTAGCTTAGGACAGAGGATCCTAAAACACCATCAGTGATACATTAACAACCTCTCCACTGGTTTTGTTTTCCCACTCTGAAGGATATTGTTTTTCAAGGTTCTTGGGAAATGAAGAGCATTAATCAAAGGAAAACAAAGTCATTATGCAAATAACAATAATACATACATGTGTTTGTATAAACCACTTTGTACATGTCATTTATCCAGAAAGAGTTTTTAAGCAATGGCCAAAAGCTGATCACTGGGAAGTTGTGCAAGGTGATATAAATGCATGGGTATTTCTTTTCATACTGAATCTCAAAAAATTAAAGCTTCCAAATCAATCACACTTTCAAAACTGAAAGGAAACCTGAAAATTTCTTTCTTTAATTTTAAAAAATTTAATTTTTAAAAATAGTATTAATTTTACACTAGAGATTCAGAATTATAGAAAATTCATGGAAAAATACCATGTTCACATACACTCTATTTTTGTCACTTTGTATTAGTGTGGTACTTCTGTTACAACTGATGAAAGAATAGTCCTATTTTAGTAAACATTTTTTCCTATATACACCTCATTATTAACACCTTGTATTAGGGTCAAACATTTGTTATAATTCATGAAAGAACATTCTTACACTTGTACTATTAACTACAGTCCATTGTTCACAGTCTCATGATTTATCTTCCATCTTTCACTGTAGTAGAACACCTGAATGAAAACCTGCCCTTTAAACCACATTCACATAAATAATTCTGTGTTGTTAATTACACACACAATAATGTACTACCATTGCCACCATGTAGTTCCAAACCTTTATGAACAAGCTAAATAGAAATTCTGTACAAATTAAACATCAGCTCTTCATTCCCTACAAAAACCTATCCCCTGGTAATCTATATTCTAGATTTAACTCCATGAGTTTGTTTATCACATTAAGTTAATATCAGTGAAATCATATATTATTTGTACTTTGTATCTGGCTTATTACATACAACATAATGTCCTTAAGGTTCATCCATGTTGTCACACACATCAACACTTCATTCCTTTTTATGAATGAATAACATTCTATTGTATGTATATGCCATGTTTTGTTTATCCATTCATCATTTGATGGACACTTGTTTTGCTTCCATCTTTTGGTAATTATGAATAATGCTGCTCTTAGTATCAGGTAAATATATCTGTTTGAGACCTGGCCTTCAATTATTCCATGTATATACCAGTTCCTCAGGAACTGCTACAGGAGCAGCAATACCATGTTACATTGCCACCAGCAATGAATGTGTTCCTATTTCTCCACATCCTCTCTAACACTTACAATTTTCAGTTTTTCAAATAGAAGCCTTTCCAGTAGGTATGAAGTGATATGTCATTGGGTTTTTGATTTGTAGTTCCATAATCGATAGTAATGGTGAGCATCTTTTATAGAAAAGGAAAAGCCACTTATCAAATTTATTTGAAAAGGGTAAGGGGACTCAGATAGCCAAAACCATCTTGATAAAGAAGAATGAAGATGGAAGACTCATACTTTCTGATTTTAAAGCATATTACAAAGCTACAGTGGCCAAAATAGCATGGTAATCATTCTTTTGCATATGGAAATTCATTTCTCCCAGCACCATTTGTTGAAGAGACCATTCTCTCACAATTGAATGGACTTGGCAGACATAACAGAGAACAATTTACTATAAGTGTGAGGGTCTATTTCTGAATTCTAAATTTGAATCCTTTGGTTAATGTATCTGTATGTGTGCCATTACTATGCTATAGGTCTTAATTATTAATTAGTTCACAGACTCATATCTGAGTTGAAAACCTTCCTATCCAAACAAGGTACACAATATGGTATTGTTTTTAGTTTCAAGACTGACAAAGGTGAAGCAGATGTAGCTCAAGTGACTGGGCTTCTGTCTACCATATAGGAGGTCCAGGTTTCAATTCCTGGGACCTCCTGGTGAAAGCAAGCTGGCCCAAGTGGAGAGCTGGCCCACACGGAATGCTGGCCCATGCAGGAGTGCTGGCCTGCGTGGAGAGCTGGTGCAGCAAGATGATGTAAGAAACAAAGAAAGAGTAGAGAGACAATAAGAGACACAGCAGACCAGGGAGCTGAGGAAGTGCAAGAGATTGAGTGCCTCTCTCCCGATCTCTAGAAGGTCCCAGGATCGGTTGGTTCCCAGTGCTGCCTAAAGAGAAGACGAGTAGACACAGTAAAAAGCACAGAAAATAGATGTGGAGAGCAAACAGTGAGCACAAAACGAGGTGGGGTGAGAAATAAATAAATAAATCTTTTAAAAAAGAAGACTGACAAAGGGTACATTTTAAAATCTACACCCAGGAAGTGCTGTTTATATATAATACAAGGTGAATGATGTCCCCTAGAGTTGCTTAACAGTACAATCCTAGTTGGCTCTGAATTTTGCTTTGGGTACAAGCTCCTGGGACCAGCCTTTTCTATTATGATACACAAGCAGGATTGTGGGCAGAATCTGCCTTTAGAAAAATATGTGCATTAGTTCCATTTCATTCCATGTAATAGAAAAGATAATCTATCCATATCATATGCAGTATTACCCCACCCCCTTCACTATCTGCTCTCTGTGTCCATTCACCGTGTGCTCTGTGTCTTTTCTTTAGAAGGCACCAGGAACTGAACCTGGGAGCTACCATGTGGGAGAAAGACACTCAATCCTTGAGCCACCTCTATTCCCTGCTTTGTTGTCCTCTCATTGTGTTTCCTCTTTGTGCCTCCTTGTTGCATCATCTTGTTGGGTCAGCTTGCCATCTCGCTCATCTTCTCCAGGAGGCACCAGGAATCGAATCTGGGACCTCCCACGTGGTAGGCAGGAACTCAATTTCTTGAGCTACATCTGCCTCCCCATAGTTTTTCTAATTCTATATATGTTGAGTTACAATTGGAATCTACAAATTTCCTTTTATAAGAGGGTGAATTTAACTTGCTCAATGATAATCAGTTTTGGGAATATAATTTTTAGTACATACTTTACCTAAAACTTATTAATCTGTGATTTTGTACTTTTTCTTCAATCTATAATTAAATTGTATGAAAACACTCTGTACTTTTCCATCATTATAATAAAGGTATATTCTGATATCATTGAAAAAAAAAGGATGATACTTTACATATAAAACATTAACATTTGGGAAGGTCACTCCTGTTTCTGGGCAAACTACAGAAATTAACAAAGTTAAATCTCTTTAGTTTAGAAAAAGAATTAATGTTTTTACCATATTGCTACAGAAAGTATAGCTCCTACTCTACCCCCTACTTTTCTTCCTAAGTCTGACATTAAAGAAGAAGTAGAGCACTATAGCAAGATATTGAGGAAAAAGAAGGATTTCAACACCAGGACCTTGGGGAGAAGGGTAGGCAGCAAAGTATGGAAGACTGAATCACTCAATATAGCTTATATGAAGGAGGGTTATAGTAGATAGGGTGGAAAAGTAAACTAGGACTAGATCACTGAAGGCCTTGAATTCTAGGACGCATAGAGTAGGCTTAATTTTGAAGTCAATGGGAAACCACTGAAGGTCTCTGAATAAGGGAAAGTCACGATAAGATCTCTATTTTAGGAAGATCAGCTCCACAGCTATATGGAACAAACTAAAGGAGAGAGAGACAAACAGCAAGATGAGAGACTATTATTGTAATAGTCTAAATAAGAGAAAAGGGTTTCAACTACATGGGGAAGGAAAAAGATACTAGGTATTTTGTAAGCAATAAAATCACTAGCATTTGACCTTTTCTGGAGAAACATACTCAAGACTTGGATAACAATGTATCAATCAAAACAGATCAAAATCTGAAACTAGTATATAAAAACATGTCTATAAGCAGTTAGGCTGAATTGGACGAGGGGCAGGGGAAATGGGAATACTCTGTTATATCTTTGACAATGTCTCCTATTCACTGATCCTGGGAGGTAAAGTACTATAAGATAGACACCATGACTGAAACTGTTATCTCTACCTACTTTTTTAAAAACTGAAGGCTTGGGAAGTGGATGTGGCACAATCAGTTGGGTGCCTGCCTATCTCATTGGGGGGGGGGGTCCCAGTGCCTCCTAAAGGAAATGAACAGATGCCACCCCCACCGCAAATGAGCTAGACGCCATCCCTGCTGCAAGAGATGTCACAAGCCAGCAGACATGCACCAGGGAGTGGATGGCTCAGGCCCTGGCACTTGCCTCTCCTGTGGAGATCCTGGTCCTATTCCCGATGCCTCCTGGAGAAGGCCAGCAAACAATGAGCAGACAGATGAGAGAACCATCAGTGGGGGTGGGGTGGGGTGGGGAATAAAGTAAATAAATAAATCTTTTAAAATAAAGCAAAACCAAACCTAAAGTCTTGAAGAAAAGGGGAGGGGGACAAATTTAAGAGGATTCAGACCTATCCAGTCAAAACTGAGTCATGTGCTTCTTGATTCTACCTGCTAAAAGACCCCTTGCTCAAGTGTATTATCTGTGGAAGAGATTCTTAACTGCTAAATGGATAGGTGCAGTTCTTTACCAGGAGGAAGAACATCTGTTTTCTCTCCTGATGGGACACAGGTTTCCTAGGCTACTAAATTTATCCTACACCCAACACTGCCACACATGAACATAAATTAAGAATATAAACTCAAATGCAGGAATACACAGCTCAAAGTCTGTTTTGTAACAACTAACTCCTACACATAAGCAGAACCTGGCCTTTCATCTCAAACATACTACTTTTAACATCCTTTTTCACAGGCAATTTCTTCTTCTGAGAGTTCAAGTCTAACTGCCACATAGAAAACTAGAGAAGATAGTGTACTGAATGGTTCTAAAGCAATATAAAGAAAGAACAAAAGATCTGGTAATTGCCTGAAATTACAGTGCTAGCTCCAGACTTAGAAGGAAATGCTACTTCCAAGAACCATTACTTTAATGTCAAGTAAGAAAACTAGTAAAACAAATAGAAATTCAGAGTAAATGTTTACTTCTTTCATCCTTTGCAGTGTGCATTAAATCAGGGAGACAAAATTTTTAAATATTTAAATTTTGTTTTGGTCTTATATGCAACATACAATAGAAAATGCATTGGATTGTATAAAAATTACACAATTCATTGCCCTCCACAAAAAAAGACAAGTTAAAAATCTTTATAATGGGAAGTGGACATGGCTCAACTGATAGAGCATCCATCTACCATATGGAGGGTCCAGAATTTAATCCCCAGGGCCTCCTGACCCATGTGGTAAGCTGGTCCACGTGCAGTGCTGCTGCGTGCAATGAGTGCCATGCCACACAGGGGTGCCCCCACATAGGGGTGCCCCATGTGCAAGAAGTGCACCCCACAAGGAGAGTCACCCTGCATGAAGAAAGCACAGCCTGCTCAGGAGTGGCGCCACACACACAGAGCTGATGCAGCAAGATAATGCAACAAAAAAAGAGACACAATTTTCCAGTGCCGCTGGATAATGCAAGTGGACGCAGAAAAATACATAGCGAGTGGACACAGAGAGCAGACAATTGTGGGGGGGGCGGAGGGGAGAGAAATAAATAAAATAAACCTTAAAAAAATTTTTTATCAGTACCCGGATTTGACATAGAAATGTAATCAGGTGATTATGAGAATAAAAATAATCAAGTCTTCCATTAAGTCTTGTTTAACATGGGCTATAATGCCTTTTTCCTCCTTTGGTAACATCATGCATTAAAATAAAATTTAGGGGGAAGTGGACTTGGCCCAGTGGTTAGGGCATCCGTCTTACCACATGGGAGGTCTGCGGTTCAAACCCTGGGCCTCCTTGACCAGCGTGGAGCTGGCCCATGTGCAATGCTGGTGCGCGCAAGGAGTGCCATGCCACGCAGGGAAGTCCCCGCGTTGGGGAGCCCCATGCGCAAGGACTGTGCCCCGTAAGGAGAGCCGCCCAGCACGAAAGAAAGTGCAGCCTGCCCAGGAATGGTGCCACACACATGGAGAGCTGACACAACAAGATGACGCAGCAAAAAGAGACCCAGATTCCTGTGCCGCTGACAACAGAAGCAGACAAAGAACACGCAGCAAATAGACAAAGAGAACAGACAACTGGGGCTGGGGGGGTGGAGAGAAATAAAATAAAATAAAATAAAATAGAATTTAAACGCATTTTTTAGTTAGTTCATAAGTAATATTAATAATACCATTTTATATTTGTGTGCCTTAACAGTTTAAAAAATGCTTTTAATACTCTTTTTATTTAATTCTCAAAAACACCAAGTATGAGCAGTAATACTATAGCTATTTTATAAAGAAGGACTGAGGATCTCGGAAATAAACAACTTGCCCAATGTTGCATAACTAGTGACAGACCAGGGGCTCAAAATCATGTGTATAAGCATTTAATTTCATCGCCAATGGCAAACAGAGAGATTTTATATATTTAAGACACAAAATCAAATGAAAGAATTCTGGGCTCCTATTTCTCCATGGTCACCAAGTTCAGACCTGGTCTTAGCTGTCTATAAATCTTTATTAAGACAAAACAAGCTGGCTGGGGTTAATTAAGACAAAATAAACTGGTAGGGGGGATGAAGTGGTACAAAATCTACTGTGAGGGAAGCAGATTTGGCTCAACTGATAGAGCGTCTGCCTACCATATGGGAGGTCCAGGATTCAAACCCTGGGCCTCCTAACCCATGTGGTGAGCTGGCCCACATAGTGCTGATGTGCACAAGGAGTGCCATGCCATGCAGGGGTGTCCCCCGTGTAGGAGAGCCCAATGCACAAGGAGTGCAGTCCGCAAGGAGAGCCGCCCTGTTGGAAAAAACGCCTCCTGCCCAGGAGTGGTGCCACACACATGGAAAGCTGATGCAGCAAGATGACACGACAAAAAGAGACACAGATTCCCAGTGCCATTGATAAGAATACAAGCGGACATAGAAGAACACACACAGCGAATGGACAGAGAGAGCAGACAACTGGGGTGGGGAAGGGAGAAGAAAAAAAAATCCACTGTGAATAATTCCTTTCTACAACATTGACTGGATTTTCAGATTTTTAAAACTTAAATATTACTTTCTCAATATTCTGCTTCATAAACAGTTTTTAAATACTGATTCGGGCTTAAAATCTCTCAGAACTGAAATAATCTGCTGAGTTTTAGGCATTATAGCTAGTTTAGGAAGGATTCTCCAAATAGTCCAAATTAGACTTTGCACTCACAGTCGTCTTCAAATGTGTATTTGTAGTACAGGAAATTTGCAAGTAAAAACTAACTGTATTTAAGACTACTCTGAAAGGCAAATGGTTAATAAATGAACAGGCTTAAAAGACTTCCATCTCTATTCCTTTGATCTCAACCCTTGAATTTTTAGCAGGATATATATTATTAGTATCTTTCCTTAATAAAGATGAGATATACTAAGATATTAAAATTTATATGAACTTTAGAAATAATTTTATGAAAAGTCTTCTATGAATCTTTCATAGAAATATCATCTAGCAGCATGCTTCAAATTTAACTGGGAAATACAATAAAAACCAGAAGTTTTTTTTCTTCTACATTTTAAAAAATTCAAAATACAAGAGTATTATTTTGTAAGATTTCCTGGTAAATCAAGAAAAACAGGGCAGACATAAAATGCTACTTTTAAACAAGGAAGTGAATTCTGAAAGATATTCTCTTCAATATTCTTGTTATTATTAAAGTTTGGTAAGCATCATAGTCAATGCTAATCCCATAATTTCAAAGGGCTGAAGTCTAAAATAAGTAAAAACAGGCTTATAAGAAATAAGAAATGAAAGGCAAACAAAAACCAAAAGAACATAAGCATTGTGGGTTGGTTTTTCTTATTCTTCTTTTAAAATCATCAGTAAACTCATCTCCAACATGAAATTATTAACTAGGGTATAAAGCAGAAGGGGAGGGAAGTGGACTTGGCCCAGTGGTTAGGGCGTCGGTCTACCATATGGGAGGTCCGCGGTTCAAACCCCAGGCCTCCTTGACCTGTGTGGAGCTGACCCATGTGCAGTGCTGATGCGCACAAGGAGTGCTGTGCCACGCTGGGGTGTCCCCAACGTAGGGGAGCCCCACGTGCAAGGAGTGCGCCCCATAAGGACAGCCACCCAGCACGAAAGAAAAGCTCAGCCTGCCCAGGAATGGCGCTGCACGCACGGAGAGCTGACACAACAAGATGAGGCAACAAAAAGAGACACAGATTCCCATGCCACTGACAACAGAAGTGGACAAAGAATAACACGCAGCAAATAGACACAGAGAACAGACAACTGGGTTGGGGAAAGGGGGGATAAATAAATCTTTAAAAAGAATAAAATAAAATAAAGTGGAGGGGACTGGATTGTGCACCTCAGTTTGGACATATTCTTAGTCTTGGTTGAATTCTGGTGGGTATAGATATAGTATTAAAAAGATCTCTTCAAGATGTTACTTCAGTTAAAGTGTGGCCTAGCTGAAACAGGTTGGGCTTTAATCTGGATTACTGAAGTCCTTTACAGACAGAGTAAAAGTGAGTTGGAGAAAGAAGCCATGGGGAGAAGCCAGACGCTAGAAAGCAATAGCACCAGGAAAAGAAAGAAGATGGTGCCATGAGCATTGCCATGTGACAGAAAAGCTAAGGAAACCAATAGACTGCCAGGAACTTCTTCAAAAATAACTCTTTAGAATTTAGTAAGTATAGAGCATGGCATAGATTGTACCCAGTAAGACCAAAGTAATGGACAAAAATCTCAGGTGGAAAGAATACCTACAAGAACAAGTGAGAGAGCAGAGAAGGTCCCAACTTTTCTGTCAACCATGTCTTTTTTTCAAGAAATAAAAATAAGGAGCTGCAACAAAGCTTTATATTGCAGTTACGAAATAGGATAACCTTGGTATCAAAGACACAATTAAAACACGTATTCCTCTGGCAAAGTTTGCTTTGCCTTTGGACCCACTGGGAGTTCTAGATGGCACAAATGACCAGGAGAGGGCAGCTCACCACTGCAGCTGAGTAAAGTCTGAGGATGTGAATTCCTTCCTTTACCATCAAGGGAATACTCTCCCCTTCTTATGCTTCCCATTTTTAACTAATGAAGGAGTAAAGATACTGCTGTTAAAAAATCTTAAAAAAACAAAGTATAATAGCAATAAGTCATTACAACAAATTACTAAGAAAAATTTCCGGTAAGTTAACTGGAGTTCAAAATAAGACGTGGCTAAAGTTCCTGCTCCTCTCAGAAAAACAGAATATATAAAGCTAGCAATTATAGGCATTAAGACTACTAATGTACACTTTAGTGCAATGAACATTTTATAAATAACTTTTTCTTACAATATATGTACACTTTCAGTTATCCAAACTCTACTAAAATAAATTCACAGATGTATAATGAATTAAGTGGAGATTTTGAAAAACAAATTGCCTCCTGTACTAACAGATTTCAAAACCTAGCACTTCCTCTTAGATTACACATATCTTTGAAATAGGTTTTTTATAATCTGTGTGTTGTTAGCATAAACCTGAAGATTTCTACTGTCAAAATAAGGACAATGATCAGATAAACCTGCTTTGTTATGATAACTAGTTACTTTTCTAATGTTATGAGACTGTATGGAGTAGCATAATTTCTTCCTTTTAGGCTGAATTTCTCTACTCAAGGAGTGTGGGAGTAAGGTGGGGGTGAAACAATTCCAGCACCAAGAGCTTGATAATTTCTTTATCTTTCAAGGGTTCTAGTCCTCATTTACTAAAGAGCTGTGGTTCTATGGTTCCTATTAATACAATAATCAGAAGAAAAGTTACTGAACATATAAGTCTCTTAATAGTTCTTATTTTTATCAGTATATTACCTGCTATTTAGATGTTTGCTTTAAATAAAATTAGAAAATACCAAAAAAGAAAAAGACAATACAGGTTATATGAGTGGTTTAAAAGTATTGTTTAAATATGGAATTTCATTTCCCTACAAGTTTCTGCTTTGAGGTTTGAGAAAGACTTCAGAGCCTTTTTCATGTCACGGTATCCAAAGAAAATGATATTTATATAGCACGTTAGGGTAAAAGGAAGAGGCTATCTTTAGTCAGTGACAACCAGCCCAGACGCTCCGAAATGCCTGAGATCCTGGTAGGCCACCCTGAGAAGAGAGGGAATCAATATTCTGCTCTTCTGTAAATTATTCCTGTCACGGCAATGGTTGAGGCATATTGGTTAGGAAGTTCTGATTTAAGTTTCTTTGGCTAAGGATAAAGGGTGGATCAACTAGCAGCTGCAATCCTAGTTCATTGAAGATATTGTTTTACAATATAAGCAGCACAACTGTGGGAAGGAAAGCAGCAGCTGAGTGTAAATTGGGGTCGATATGTTGACTATGTTGACTTTGGTTTCTTTACTTTTGTAAACATAGTTGTTTAAAATTAAACCCCTGTTCATTTTAACAAGAATAAAAGACATTCTAGTTAGAGAAACTTTCTCTAAAAAATACTGCTGCAGTTTTATTTTTTTATTTTTTTATTTTTATTTTTTAAAGATTTATTTATTTATTTAATTCCCCCCCCTCCCCTGGTTGTCTGTTCTTGGTGTCTATTTGCTGCGTCTTGTTTCTTTGTCCGCTTCTGTTGTCGTCAGCGGCACGGGAAGTGTGGGCGTCGCCATTCCTGGGCAGGCTGCTCTTTCTTTTCACGCTGGGCGGCTTTCCTCAAGGGCGCACTCCTTGCGCGTGGGGCTCCCCCACGCGGGAGACACCACTGTGTAGCAGGGCACTCCTTGCGCGCATCAGCGCTGCGCATGGCCAGCTCCACACGGGTCAAGGAGGCCCGGGGCTTGAACCGCGGACCTCCCATATGGTAGACAGACGCCCTAACCACTGGGCCAAAGTCCGTTTCCCTAGCAGTTTTAAAGAAAAAAACAAAACAAAAAGAAATGGAGCTTTAGGAAACATTTTCCTTGGTTTTCTTCTTTAAAAATCTCACATAGGTACAAGATTATGGCAGAAAACTATGATATGGGCAACTGTCAAAACTCTGGTTACCAACACTGAGGACTAGTATAGGCTATGTATAAATAAAAAATTAATCAAGTTGCTAGGGGTAAGAGCTAAATAATAATCCATTGTCCTTTCCTTTTAACCAAACCATAATGCAGATTAGAAATAATTAAGTACAAGTGATATTTAAAAGAGAAATAATTTAGTCTGCAATGTTTTATTATTTAACAGAGCATTCGGAACTTAATCACAAAGGCCTGCCTCCTAGAACCCCAGTCTAATTGATAGCTAAAGTCCTGGCTATTGCCAGAGAGTTCAGCTTCCATAAAAGGCCCCCACCAGAGTAGCAAATCTTCATTAGGAAGGCAGTACTTTTAAAAACAAACTTAGGGAACACCCACATGAAAATTACCATGGTCTCTGCCCATAAGGAGTATAGAGGAGACCCATTAAGGTCAAATGGTTCATGTTAGAGAAGTCTTGGACAGACCAATTTTAAGGCAGTTTGACAGCAAAATCTTTAGTACAACTCAATCCTGGGAAGTGCCGGCTTCCCAGGTATGCAACTTGTGCAGTCCCACAGGACCCACTCTCAAAAGGGGCCCATGCTTGGTTTAATGCTCTACTGTTGCCATCTTTTAATTCTAAATAATCTCATCTTGGAACTTGTGGTTTGTAGAGGAAAACCAATGGGACAACAAAGCAGGAGGAGAGGAGATATGTCAGGTGGTACTATATGCACTAAGCCATTGGCCTGGTTGCCAGGGCCACCTAAGTACACTTGGGGCAGGCTATGGCACCACAATGCAGCAGCCCCTGGAGAGAAGAGCGTCTCTGCTAAGGACCTGCAGCAGGAAGACAGCTTTGCCTGTCTGTCCCTGAAAAGTAGCATCTGCACAAATATTAACTTTCCAGCCTGAGATCCTGAGCAGGAAGTGCCTGCACTCCAACAGTAAACTGTGTTTGTAAATTATTGCAAAATAAAAGTATAAACAAGGACATTAGCATGTTAGAGAGTTAGAACTCTTCATAGAGCTTAGAATCTCTGGTTTTGAAAACTGTTGCAACATTGTAAAGTAATTACCTACAGATTTAGAAACAAATCAAATTTAAAGACTGTATGTTTGATAGAAAAGAGCAGTATTTTCGTACAAAGATCTGAGTTAATAACAAGGACGACAATTTTTAAATTAATATTTTCCCTGTAATTGAATATATAGTGATACAATGCATAAACAGCATTTAGAATTATTTATAATCTATGAAGACATTTTTGGTTTCTTGTAAAAACTTCCACAAGTTGTAAGAAATGGCAGCAGAAATATTAAAATTCCAATGTATAAACAAATTAAATTCATACTTATGCAAAACTGATCTGTAGCGTTAAATCTTTTTAGAAAAATTATTCTGCAAAAATCACCTGTTTTGTACCCAAAATTTATATTTTGAAAGAATTTATCAGAAATATATCCTAACATGTCACAGCCCATAAAATGTTCTTAACATCTCCCAGTGATAGTTGCATCAGCAGAAAAACCCTTCTCAAAATTAAATATTATCAAAAATTATTTGTAATCTTACATTTGCCAAGAGCAACTGACATTGCTCTCAACTATATTGATTAAAAATCAAGTTGGGCTCTCTTGTGCTCTCTTGTCTCTGGACCCGAGCTCCAGTGTTTCTCCCCAGCTTGGATCACCATGCAAGTAAAACCTGGGTATTTATAACCCATAATGGAAAACTGTAGCCTGTAAATCAACCCTCTTTATCATTTTTCAGCCCCTTCCTTTCTACCTGGGACCCCTGATCTGTTATTTTCTCCCATTTCTCTTCCCTCCCTACCTAAATAAATTACTGTCCTAACTAAAAAAAAAAAAAAAAATCAAGCTGGTAAAAGTATAAAGTAAATGAATTTGCTGAAAAACAAGCCAGAAAAATATGATCAATAAAGATACATTAATAAAGTAATATTTATTGTATTAAATGAAATAATACTCAATACTTTGCAACTTGTAAATTTATGCTTCATGTATCACTATGACCTGCATTATGTTTTTAAGTAATAGTATATATTTTAAGGGAAAAGCTTTAAATGTTAGTACCTTTAACTGCATTTTTCTTCTGCATTTTGAACAAGGGAGCTCACGTTTCTGTTTTGCTTTGGGTCTTGCAAGTTAGGTAAACAAATCTGACTCTGGAAGGCTACACCAATAGTTATTTCTTTTCAACAAGTGGCTGTTGTCTTGCAAACCTCCTTTACTTCTTTTTAGGACCAACCTTAAACACCATGCCTTGTCCGTTTTGCCCTTGACTGTATGTATGGCCACCTCTATTCTAACTTCTGTGTGGTAATTCCCAGGCCTGCAATACTGATGTTGAGGGATTGGGTTTTTAATTTCAAGTACCTATTTTACCCATTTCTCCTTAACTCTTCCAATTTGTTACCAAAATATCCAAGATTAAATCCTAAGAATCATGAACTAATTTATTTTTACCCCCTAAATTCAACCAGTCATTAAATCTTATTATATTGGGGAGTATATGAAGCTTAGTGGTTGAATGCGTTTCCCGTATACGAGGTCCTGGGTTCAATCCCCAGTACCTCCTTTAAAAAACAAAAAATCTTATTGGATCTTCTTTGGTATGCCTTTTAAATCTGTGATTTAACCCCATCCTGACTATGATCATCCTAGATGAGTCCTCATTACCTTCCACTGAGAAGGATATCTTACTTCATTATTAATATTGTTACATCATCTCATCAAAAAACCCTGCAAGATTGATAGAGCAGGTCATGATACAAAATTGTCCTATTTTACAAGTGAAGAAATTGAGAAGCAGAAAAATAAAACATACTGCTTAAAGTTACGATGAAAGCAAACTGCTCAAAGCTAAGGAGAGGGGTTCTGATCAGATATCTTCCATTACAATATGATATTTGGTCTCTTGACCTCTGAAATGGAGTCCTTCAATTTGCATGAAAACTTTCATCAGGTCATTTCTCATCGAAGACATTCTATGGCTAACTACTGCCTGGAACTTCAATTAAAACTCCTAAGCTTAACATTCAAAGACAACGAATGCCTCATGGGCCAGTGATGAGGAGTCCGTGCTCTCTGACCCTTGATTCCCTGGGGAATGAGGGTTAGGGATGGGATCTGAAATCTTAGTGGGGGTACCTGAGACCTGGCTCTCAACTGTAAGACAAGAATCAATAGCACTGCTGGCCTTGCCTCTATTGCTGCTGCTGTCCCCAGTTCCCAGCAGCTGCCTACAGGGGAGTCCACAGGTGGGGACCAAAATAGGTCTAGGCATGGGTCATCTAGGTTCAACCTTGGATCTGACAGCCCCAAGTGGTCTGGAGGATCGAGCCAGAGATTGAGACCTGGCCTTTTATGAACCCTTAACTTGGCCCTGCTCCCCTTGGAGGAGTACTGAGCAAAAACCCAGGCAGCCCAGAACTCTAAGAGGATTGCCACATCACAGAACTATATCTTTCTCACTGCTGACAACCTTGTGCTGAACCTACAGGATGAAAGTTTCACCTGGGGAAGAAAGAGCCTCATCAAGGATAAGAAATGAGCCTGGTGACACCAAGAACTCCACCAATAGAGAGGCCCTAGATTTGCTTGTCCCCTGGCTTCAAGGAGCCAACTAGGCCTCCAATGCACCCTGCCCAGATCCAGTATCATGTGATAGCCCACATCCACCCCTCTTGGATTAACAAAGGCTGACCCTTTATCAGGGAGATGACTTTCCTCCTCCCTGTGTTGGCCAGGGGTGTTGTAAGAGTGTTCCCTCCCTCAAGGTTGGGAGGAGATAACTGTTATCCCAGAAATTCTCAATAAATTTTTATTACTAAAGCCTAAAAAAAGAAAAGACAACTCATCCTATTACAACCCCCATTAGGTTTTAGTCTATATTTCAAAACTTTACCTCCTCTTATTCCTACACTGCTCTCCACTTCAGATTCATGTCACTAGATCCTTTGCTTTGCTAATTTAAATTTCTGCCCATATCTTAAGGCCCAACCAAAATGGCATCTCCTTCAGAATATCTTCCTTGATTCTTCTAGGTGAAGAAGCAACTTTTATTCCTTTGAATTCCTAAAGAATTTTATCTGTACTGCTTGTACAGCATATGCCACACCTTTATCTTGAAGGCTGCTCCCATAAAAATTCATTCTATATCCCCACAGCACTTCGCAATGAATCAGTATTTCACTTAGCCATCAAGACTCAGATGGCCTCATCATTCATTCAAACATTTATTGTCTACCATGTCATACGCGAAATGTTGTAAAGGCACTGATATGAAAACCCTGGGCCTCAGGAAAAGATATTGAATTGACATATGCTTATATAGCTGTTCCTTCTCTAACCCCACTAAATTAAAAGTAAAGGGATTTTATAGTTATTTGTAAAGGCATGAACCCACCAAGAACAGAGACAAAGGAAAGAAGACAACAGCAACAATATTCTGAAGTTTGTGAGCAAACAAGTGATAAATGAACCAGTAGACAAAAAAAATTCTAAACAAGCAGCTTAGAACTTAGAACTAAGTATATCAATACTGCAGAATTTCCATAAGGTTTTGGGATTGGTTGTACCAGCTACTTCTAGAATTGGAGGAGGATTTGTTGAAAGTCCTTTTAGGGGAAGTGTGGCTAAACTGACAGAGTGCCCGTCTACCATATGGAGGGTCCAGTGTTCAATCCCCAGGGCCTCCTGACCCATGTGGTGAGCTGGCCCATGAGCAGTGCTGCCCACATGCAAGGAGTGCTGTTCCACACAGTGGCACCCCCACATAGGGGTGCCCCAGGCACCAGGAGTGTGCCCCACAAAGAGAGTCGCCCTACGTGAGGAGGGTGCGGCCCACCCAGGAGTGGCACCACATACACGGAGAGCTGATGCAGCAAGATGATGCAACAAAAAAAGAGATGCAGTTTTCCCAGTGCTGCTGGATAATGCAGGAGGTTGCGGAAGAATATGCAGCAAATAGACACAGAGAGCAGACAATGGAGGGAAAAAGGAGAGAAATAAATCAATCTTAAAAAAAAAAAGTTCTTTTAAAGAGGCAAATACCCTCCAAGTTCCTTTTCCCACTCTATGCAGGTGGGTGGCTGCCTTTTCTCCACCCCGGCAAATGACTTGGAAGTTTATTTTCTGGAGAAGGTAAGTAGAACAGAAAGGTCCAAGATTGGGCATACCAGGCACAGCTGAAGATAAAGGTTTCCTTATATTCTCTTTAGGCAGCTCTGGGAACCGATCCTGGGACCTTCCGGAGTGGGAGAGAGGCGATTACTCTCTTGCACCATCTCAACTCCCTGTTCTACGTTTTCTTATTTTCTCTCCTCTGTGTCTCTTGTTGCGTCATTTTGCTGTGCCAGCTCTCTGTGTTAACCAGCACTCCTGTGTGAGGTGGTTTTCCTACTCTGGGCAGCATTCCCACGCAGGGCGACTTTCCTGTGTGGGTCGGCACTCTGTGTGGGTCAGCTCGCCCTCACCAGGAGGCCCTGAGCATCAAATCCTGGACTTCCTATATGGTAGACAGAGCCCAACTGGTTGAGCCACATCCGTTTCCCTGATAATAGCCTTTTAAGATAACTGTGGCTATTACTCTTTGATACTACACCAAAACTCAACAAGCAGTTTCTTAAAGGTTAGTTACAAAGTAAAACCTGAAATTGGTCTATCTTGCACTTTGTATGAATTTAGGATTTTGTAATATCATGTGTTGGACACGTGGAAAATACTGGTTCACTGAATTATGCAGATCTTCTAAAGGTTGGCATATCTCATTGTACATATTTTAAAAATCACATTCCTTAATATTAACATAAGTTTCAACAGAAAAGTCTTTTAAGTTTTGGAAAGTCATCATTCTCACAGTGATGGATACAAGTTTTCCAAACTTCTCACTTTTGCTCAAAAGCTCATATTTTATTACTGGCAACAGATAGTGTTAGTTGTTTTTCATGAGGTGATAGGCTCCTTTGTTCCTTTTCAAGAAAATGTCTGCCAAATGTCCAAGTCTGAATAATCATAGCTGATCTTTCAAGTAAAAGTGGTGTTCCATGAAAAACATGTCTTGAGTTCAGCTTAGAAATCAAACTGCAAAAGAGCATTTCCTTGGGGACAATCATTTTACTTCAGTATGCAGTAAAAATGATTTGTGTATACTTCCCATTTCATCATAAAGAATATTAAAAAGTCATGTACTGGCAGCGGACTTGGCCCAGTGGTTAGGGCGTCCGTCTACCACATGGGAGGTCCACAGTTCAAACCCCGGGCCTCCTTGACCTGTGTGGAGCTGGCTCATGTGCAGTGCTGATGTGCGCAAGGAGTACCCTGCCACACAGGTGTCCCCTGCGTAGGGGAGCCCCATGTGCAAGGAGTGCGCCCCATAAGGAGAGCTGC
Source organism: Dasypus novemcinctus (assembly GCF_030445035.2). Classification (NCBI taxonomy): domain Eukaryota; kingdom Metazoa; phylum Chordata; class Mammalia; order Cingulata; family Dasypodidae; genus Dasypus; species Dasypus novemcinctus. Next base: position 82,308,924 of record NC_080680.1, on the reverse strand, counting down.
CCAGTGCGAAAAGAAAGTGCAGCCTGCCCAGGAATGGCACTGCACACATGGAGAACTGATACAACAAGATGATGCAACAAAAAGAAACACAGATTCCTGTGCCACTGACAACAACAGAAGCGGACAAAGACGACGCAGCAAATAGACACAGAGAACAGACAACCAGGGTGGCGGGGGGAAGGGGAGAGAAATAAATAAATAAAAACAAACAAACAAACAAACAAAGACATGTACTGAATGAGATGTGATAAAATTATTTTACTGCTTTATCGAAAATATTCTTAAGTGAACTAGAAAATCACAACGACAACAACAAAATCCAAGTATATAAAAATAAAGTATATAATGACTATTACTAGTGTGGATTTGGTACCATTGCTTTGATTTGTGCTAAGGAGCCAACAGGTTTATTCATCATTTCTTTTGCATCATCAGAACAAATGTCAACACAGCGGAAAAGGCAAGTAACTTCTTAACATTATTATGAAAATAGATTTGACCTCAAAGACCCTCTGAAAGGCACTCAGTGATGCCAAGGAATGACCCGTAATAATTTGCAAATTTTGCTGATTCATGAATCCGAGTGGTAGGTTCTACAAGGAAACTGAAAGTTAGTAAATCTAGTCAGCACTGGCATGTTATCATCCAAATGATAAAAAAAAATTGTTCTTTGTGCAAAACTTATCCTTATGAAAAAGTCACCTCCTAGAGTGGCCCTAACAGGTCAATTAAAAATATCTGTTGAAAGGAAAAGTTATGTTATAGTGATAGTCATTAGTTTAGGATATTATAAGTATCACAGGACATTCCTTCCTCAGTGGTAAGAATATTTCATTGCACAAAGAAGCTCACTTGTTTATTCTTCCATTACTTGCATTCTGGAACCAACCTTGAGTCATCGAGTCCCATTTGGATGAAATGAATTAAGACAAAAGCCATAGGATATGTAATCAATATAGACTCCAAAGGGCAGAATAGAATATGTATTCTATTATATATAATCTGTTTTCCTGATATGGCTGAAATCAAGACCCAATGATGGCAAATAACAAAATATAAACTTACCTCCAGCATGCTGTTCTGACACTGGTTATAGGGCAGCAGCAGCAGTGGTGGCAATATTAGTCATTATTAGTGATTATAAGAATCATTCATATGCACAATATATACTTTCTCTAATTTCAAGTACAAAATAATTCTTGTAGTAGGCAGAGGTATAACTATATTTTTATAGATAAATAATAAACTTTTAATATGTTTTTATAGATAAATAATACTGTTTTTTCCTAGATTCTATCATTTGAAATTCTCTACTCATGATATCTTCCCATTTCTTTCAAAAAAAATAACTGATATTTATAATGATGAATCTGAAATCCTCAGAATTCTAAGAAGCCTTCTGAATTTTCCCATATAACATTAAAACAACTGTTTATATTGAAAAAACTCACCAGTTTTTTTTAAACAATGGTATACACTCTAATGAATAAACCATGATTATTCTAGTTGCATATTCTCACCATAACTCCCATATACCTAAAAGATAGGGAATATACCTGTCTATTGATACCACCATTATTAATGAGTTATGCTATAAATACCAATCACTAATGTTCTAATAGTACTCATTTATTACTGTTACTCACAGAATAAAACAATAAAAAAAAGAGAGGTTTTGACTCACATTTTAGCATAGTTTAAACAATCAGCAAAATTCAAATTATTTTTCTGGATCTGATTTTCATTCTAAAGCTATAATTGCATATATAATAATTCAGCTTACAATTTTAAAAACTAAATGTTGATAGGAAAATTCAATTTCATGAACAATTTGTCTTTAAAAAATCAACTTTTAGCTATTATCAAGGAAGTAATATATTTAGATCCACACCTATAAGCCTTAAAAGAAATTCTGTTTTTAATCTTTGCTGAGACAGCTACCAATAAATTGTTATATTTCTTTTCAAATTCATGTCATCTGCAGTGATTCAAAGACCAAAGTAATAGAAAATATTTTTTGGCATTTAATGTAAAATTTCATGTTAATCCCCTAGTAGCTACTATACAGATTTTTAACATCACATGGAACACAAAATCTAAATTTTTTCTTTTTATTCTTCAAATTCATTCAGTTTACCATGTTTAGTCAAATCTATATCACGGACATAGATAAAGAAGAAAAAGTAGATCATAGTATAAAAATGATGAAGGGATATAAACCACAATTACAATTAATGTTAGTGGGGTTCATTAAAGAAGCAATGTAATTAAAACTTGCTATAACACTGCCATCTTTATAAATTCTGGAAAACCAACCTCTACCATAACTGATACAAACTAATGGACATAAAAATTGAATTTTCCAATGACATATTTTGTCATCCTATCTGCAGACATCCTAAAATGTGTTCTTTACCTTCACTTACAGACATCAGCATGCTTATTTTAAATTTCACTAGATTCATTTATTTTTATGACAAATACTTTTATCATGGAAATGATAATAAGTGTCTAAAATAAAAAGGACCCAGCTATATTTTTATATTAAGAAGTAAACAAGTAGCTTACTTTAATATGAATTTGAGATTTTTCTGTAAAAGCCTAAAGTTTATTTAGAATATGACCCTTTAAACAAGGCTATTAAAGATTTAAAAAATATATATATTTATGTAACAGACTAATAAAAACAATGTTACCTTTAACACAAAAAAATTCCATTGGTAATTATTAGAGCTCCAACACCAATGTTGGTATTATATATGGTATTATGGTCATCTTCACTCAGTGTAATACCAAACAGGTGGTTAAAAGGTATTATGGCAAAATCAGCTCTGACTGGCATAAGACTAATTTTAATTGGGTTGATTGGTAATTTAAGATAAAAACAATTATTTTCAAGACCATCATCATCTCACCTTGAAATTAGTTACAGATCAAATTTTATTTTTATACCAAATAGAAATCTCAATGCATTTTCCTGTAGTGACTGCAGGAGACTATTTTGTTTACATTTTGTATGTGAAACAAATAATTTTTAAAAATATGCAGATGACTAAAGAAAGGCCAAAAAAATCCAAAATTGGCTATTAAAATCATATTCAGAGTATATTAAATTAAGATCAGTGATCGTTATGCTACTTGGTTCTGGTTCATTTGGGATGCATATTTTTACTTTTGCCTTAAGCAAAAAATTAAAGATAGAGTTCATAAATATTTGGGAGCTTTTGGTCACAACTTTTAACTCAAGATTATTTATGACTTCCAAATAAATACCCCAAAACACTTGTTTATAAGCTATATGACATTACGTAGAGGAAAAAACAAAAACAAACTGTCCATCTTGGGATATACTGGGGCAGTTTCAGAACAATGGAAATCAACTTGAAAATCTCCAAATGAGAAAGAAATATTAGATCCAGACTTTCAAAACTTCAATTTATTCACAAAAATTTAAACTACCTGGTATAGTTTATTCTAAACTATAATGTCTATAATAGATGTATTATTAAATAACTATAGGTTTTAAGAAGCAGAGCTTTTAAAATTATGAATATAATAAATCTATGTTTTATGTACTAAGAAGGGCAGGGCAAGAACAAAGGGAGTAAAACAAAAATTAAATTAAAAACACTAATGTAGGCTAATACTGCTTACATATGAACATCAAGATGCCAAGGGACCTAGTACAATCCTCAGTTTAACATTTTCAATGGCACAGACTAGTGATCACACGATACTGGTGATACTCTCTAGTTACCCCTGGCAACCTTTCTCAACTGTAACGATGCTACCCTACAATAGCTTTCACTGGGCAGCTTTCTCTTCACTTAGCTGAATGCTCTGGGACCATCTGCGTCGGCAAGCATAAAAGGCCAGCCTGCCTGTGGGCCCGTCACTCTGAACACCACCTCTCTGACCCTGATTAAATACAACTTTCAATCCTTTTTGTCCTCCCTGTTGACTTCTCCTATTAAGGGAGCCCTTTGACAAAGAAAGCGGAAGAGTGGACTAACTGCCCCCAAGAAAGGTGATGTCTGATACTGCTCAACACAAGGATTAGCAAGCCAATACATAACAAAAGCAAGTTTGGGGGGAGGGGAGAGGAAAAGAAAAAAAAAAAGGTTTTAGCCAGAGCTTTGACTAATTCAGTAGGTACACAATTCAACAAATAGCTATACAAGAGGCCTTATTTGAAAGAAATGACTATAGCAGAACAATAATTTGAGAGATACCTTTCAACATCTTGACATAAGGCCATGACTTTGGCAGAAACACCAGATATTTGTTTTCTGCTTGATATTTTTTTTAAAACTAAAAAAGAAAACTTACAGTTGAGGTAAGAAAAGATGATGTAAAAAGTGAGAAACAAAGAAAAAATATAATGAAATCATAATTTTAACTTATTGTCTCATTAGAAAACAAGGTAGCATTGCTTGGTAAACACATTAAGTTGACATTTGAAGCCTTATGTAAATATTTAAGCAAAAGGGAAAAAAATTCCAAGGTTCTATTAAGAATCATTTTTGTAACTTATCATGTCTAGATGGAGGGAACTTCAATTTAAAAGGGACTGGTTTCATGGTATGAAGTACCTTAATATAAAAAATCATTAAAAATTTTTCTAGGTTTTTGAGTATGATCTAGCTCCTTAACATAGAACCCAATAATATGGCAGCAAATCAAAATTACCACCTTCAATAATATCACCACTTCAGCCTAACCAATAAAAAATAAGGGTATGGTTGGCTCAGTCAATAAGGCAACTTAATAATGCAACCTTACAACATATCTTGAAACATTAAAATAAAACAATACAAAACTAAGGAACTTTGTTCCAGTCTATTTAAATGCCTATCAGGGAAGCCAGATATGAGAGAGAGAGGGAGGGGATCCCTGGGATATGGGGACTTTAAAGTGCTAAAACTGGGCAAGTCCTGGACCCCCTAGGAAGCAGGCCACAAATACTGAGAAACTATTAGTGCTAAGGACTGTGCTAGATTCTTTCAAGGTACTTACCTCATTAAATCTTCACAATAACCTTATGAAGAAAGAGTATTTTAAATGAAGAAGACTGGCTAACTATGAGGATGAGAAATTTCAACAAGGCTCACTGTTACTAGAATAGGTATTGAAGTGTTATCTGGTTATCTTCCACAATATCATGTGGTTTCTCCCGGAGTTTAAGTAGGAAGGGGTGGGGGGAAGGGGGATGGAACCATGACTTTCCTTCAGTTTATAAACTCAGCAGGCTCAACTTCTACACATCCCTGATTATGTTGCAGTCTAAGAGAGCTACAGAGAAACAATGTAATACTTGATTTATCAAATGAATGGAATTAAAAAAAAAAACTTTTTTTTTATTGACTTTGTAATAATATTACATTAAAAATATATATGTGAGGTTAAAAAAAAAAAACTTTAAAAAAAAAGATTTATTTATTTATTTCTCTCCCCTCCCCCCCACCCCGGTTGTCTGTTACTCTGTGTCTATTTTGCTGCATCTTTGTCCGCTTCTGTTGTTGTCAGCAGCACCAGAATCTGTGTTTCTTTTTGCTGTTGTTGCATCATCTTGTTGTGTCAGCTCTCCGTGTGTGCGGCGCCATTCCTGGGCAGGCTGCACTTTCTTTCGTGCTGGGCGGCTCTCCTTAAGGGGTGCACTCCTTGCGCGTGGGGCTCCCCTACGCGGGGGACACCCCTGTGTGGCAGGGCACTCCTTGCGCGCATCAGCACTGCACATGGGCCAGCTCCACATGGGTCAAGGAGGCCCAGGGTTTGAATGGCGGACCTCCCATGTGGTAGACAGACGCCCTAACCGCTGGGCCAAGTCTGCTGCCTGAATGGAATTTTATTCCTAGACTTCCTGGTTTACTGGGTCTGGGACAGGCTCTTATAGGGAAAGAGGTCAATGGTACTACCGAGGCTGGGGTGAAGGGAAGAGAAGTATTAAAAATGTAATTCAAAGCAGTATTCCGATACCACACTGAAAAGAGGTTACCATTTCCCTTTCCAAAGTTCTCTGATGTTTTAAATAGTTCCCATTACCAAATTAACATACTATCCTATAATCAATGGGACTCTAGCACCAACTCAGCTGAGAAGTCTAGGGTTTGCTCTCCTACTCAAGGTGCAATCCCACCAGCCAAATATTTCAGGGTAGTTTTCTGATGATGAGTAGAGTGACCCAAGCTACACAAGCAGTTCGATATCTGCAGCAAATTACAAGTGTTTGGATAGGTAATAGAAAACAAATCCACAATCCTCTTTATTACTGCTATTCAATCTTAATGAGCACATGCCCTCTGTATATTATATAGCAGATCCTGGAGAGGAAACGTAAAACATGGCTGTCCCTTGGAAGCAGAGTGAGAGTGAGAGCAGAGGCAATAAAATACAGAAGAATTAAAGAAAGATGCATACTATACTATTAACAAAAAAGTTACACAAAAAAAGTGAAAGGAAAAATGAAGGGGTTGGCAGGGTATCGCCTATTGAACTTGAAAGACGAAAGAATTCAGATAACTAGAGAAGGAAGACAGAGAACAATGTAGACTGGTGGAAGCAGACAAGTACAAATACTGTACAAGAAATTACTGAGAGATTAAACAAATCAGAGCTAAAATTTATTCTTTAGGCAATGGTAAACCACCAAAGATTTTCAGAGTAGTGGAAAATATATTCAGGCAATGTTTCAAAAGATTACCTTGGCTCTGTGGTAAAAAAAAAAATAGAATAACAATAGAGATAACAGCCCCACAGCGTCACAAAATTATTACTCAAACATCTTTTATATAAATTTCTTTCTGAAAATCTGCCTCATTCTACCCTAAACACTCACAGACCTATTCCATGTAAACATTAGTGGTGAAATGACTCCATTATTTATTAGCTTTTTGGTCCAAAGTTCAGAAATTACCTCAATTCAAATTACTATAATTTCAATACAAGTCTGACAAAAAAAAAAAAAAAAAAAGCAATGGCATGGAAGATTCACATTACCAAATGTCCTTTGTTAAGAGGCAGAAACTTGACTGGTTTAACAATCTACTCCTCCCCCATTAAAAAAAAAAGTAGATTCATAGGAGATTGGTGGTGATGATTTGGTAGAAGGAATGAAAAGACCAGGAAAAGGCAGTATTAAAGGTTATGGACAGATTATATTCTTTAATAACAAAACCAAAGTAGGTAAGATATGTATATAAATAACTAAAATAACAGTTACACAGGATGCCTACATTAAAGAAAATTACCAACCACTGTAAGAATTTTTATCATTAGTAATTAGAGTATAATGAAGTATCAGTTGAGCTGGCTTTGAAAGCTGATTGACAAATACTGGCAGACCAGGATAAGACAAGACATGCCAGGTAGAAATCAATGACCAAAAAGCAGTATAGTTTGGGAAAGTATTCAATACATGGCTACAATTTAGCATTCACAGTATGAAGCTTTTACTTGAATTATGACATGACTGTTAATTTTATCATGCTGTTTTTTTAGTGTCACATGAAGGTGCCCTTACAATGCCTAGTTAAATGCAGCAAGTATCCAAATGAAGGCTTGTTTCTCTCCCCAACTAGCTTATAAGCACTTCTACCAATCAGAGATCCCTCAGTCCTCCACACTGTTATTGGGTAGGAAATCTGGACTGAGTGTAGTACAAAAGTCACATTGAACATAGTTGAGAGTCAAGATGTGCTCTTACCGCTTACATTTTTTGAATGTAAACCTCTCATAGTTTTTTAATGTAACATTTTTTTAAAAAGAGAGAGAAAAAGATGTGCTCTTAAGAAAGTCTGGTGACAAAGGAACATTTGGTTTAACCTTTCAACAATACAGGAATCCCTACTGAAACACTACCGGTAGGAAAATAACCCTGAGCTGCAATACCATTCTTTTTAATTAGAATTTTAAAATTATTTTAGTTTGTAAAAAGACTGTACAGGTAGAGGCAGGGAGGTATAATAGGGAAAACACTAGATCTAGAACAACTTACTTCACCTTTTTGAACCTAATTCCTCAAACATAAAATTGGGTCAATGTCTCTTCTATGTCCTTTGAGAACTAGAGGTCATAGAAGTTATTATGTCCTTAAGTACTTAAATCTTAAAGCACTATACAAATATAACCTACCGTCATTTATGTTGGCTTATGTACCTCATAAACACTAAAAACTAATTTTTAATAGATTCATACTTGGAGAAAAGAGTTGAGAAACAATTACTGTTTTCTTAAAAAATTACAGTATTCCTCATTGTTATGACCTGTCTTATTGTTGAGTGAAGTGATTAATAAAATATAAAATATCTTCTGTTTCCAGCTTTAATTTTTATCAAAATTGATCTAATTGCTTTAAGGCCTTTAACTGCCACCTTGGAAATAATAATTTTCAGAAATACAGTAACATATTGGTGCAGATACTACCATAACACCTAGAAAAGAGCCAGGCATATTTGTAATAGGCATCTAAGCTTTCAGTAAGTTGAGTGAATTAAAAAATGGTTTAATTCCAAAGTACACTCATGTCACCCAACCTTACTGAAATGTTTTTTGCCTATTTCACTGTCCTGGTCCCTCTTCAAAAGTTTTAAGTTGACACTCACTAGTAAACAATGAGACTTCGGGAAAGTTACCTGACATCACTAATTTTCTTAATTAGAAACAGCAATAATACTTGCCTACCTCCACAAGGTAATGAGGATTAAGTGAGCTAAAAGAATATAAACTATATAAAATACAAAGGCTAGAACAGAATATATTGGTCTCTTTCCTTCCTTATTACAGTATATTCCTAAATCACTAACAAAGGAATTACATCAAACTGAGTTATGAAAAATGCCATTATAAGAAAAAGTTTGTTGTAATGAACTATTTTCCTGATCCAAATGATTGTCTCACTGGTTAACAGGTGGTCTTTTATTTATTGCACCATGTTGGCAAAGTACTTAGGCAAAGTACTCTCCATTACATTAAATAATATCCTATATTTGTATAGCATATTAAATATTTCACATGCTCACATCTGTCTTCTATACTGTCAAAGAAACTTAAGGAATTTGGTAACAACATTATTACATGTTAATGCTAAAGATGAAAAACTGGGGTATTGAGAGTATAAATGATTTGACTAGGTTATCATGGGGCTCATCAGTAACAGAGACAAAGCAATATTTTACATCTTCTGACTATGTAAAGCACAATTTCCACCACTGTATTTAAACAATAATTTCCCTCTCAGCTCAGTGTTCTTCTCATTTATACCAGCTCCTTGAAGACTACTGTGGACTTGTGTGGCTTCAATTAACATTCTCATGATGACAAATTCTCAGTCTACTATTCAGACTAGTTCTCTCCTGAGCTTGGTTCTAGAGCTATGTATCTCTTTTCCAGATATGTCTAATTAGATGGTTACAGGCACTTCAAGCAAAATGCTAAAATCAATGTCTTTCCTTTCCCAAACTTGACCATCTTCTAGTAGTCACTATTTAGGAGAATGGCACCATCACCTCTCACCTATTCTCCAAAGCAACTGACTCTTTATCCATCTTACCCTCACCTACCAGCTCCCTGCTAGTCTCCATTTTGCTGCTGAACTAACTTTCCTAAATTGCAAATCTGATCATGTTACTATCTTATTAAAAATCCCTTCTAGAACCCCTTAAGATTTTCTGACCATGTTTTTAAGACCCTTCATCATCTGAGCCCCATTTACTACTTTAGATTCAGCTCTCACTATTCGCCATCACCTTTATTACCTATGCTCCAGCCACACCCAATTACACAAAAATCTTTGAGCAAACTAATAACAGGTAGGCTACATATTCTTTGAACATATATATATATATATATATATTCCCCACCCCTCCCGTCCTGGATCTGCAACACTCTTCCATTTCTACATCCATCTCGGTTTAGCTTCCTTTTATTTATTCTTGTACTTTGGGTCTTGCTCCAGTTTTCCTCCAGGAGGTCTCCCAAACTGAGCTAGGAGTTCTTCCTATGTGTCTCCATAATGTTCTATATTTACATCTATCAAGGCGCTTCTCTCTCTGTATTGTAAGTATCCATTTATGTGCTTGGCTCCCAGATGTTAGCTACCTACTTGAAGACAATACCATGTTTCATATTTGCTCATTTAAATAATCTGAAATAACTTACTAGTGTATTTTAAATTAAAGTTTCAATTGATTAAATATTAAATTCTTTCTTCTGCTTATTTCAACCTGCCAATTTCCAAAAACAGCTACTTCCTCAAAATAATAGAAGACAGAGCTACATATTCTACTGCAGCATTTCAGGAGGAGATCAGAGAGACGGAAACCCATCAACTTAGATATTTATGTTGTTGGGCCATTTATATTTAAATTATTGTGCCAAATATAAAAACATATTTCTCTACTTTGTATTCATAATCTGGCATATATCATTGAATCCAAAAATGATTTTTGTTTCTTCAAAGAAAGTTATTTTAAATTTGATTTCTTGCCTTAAAAACCAAGTTGTTTTCTAGAAGAATGCATCTTGAATTTAAACTATAAAATCAGTGAGAAAACTGGGTTTGATATACCAAGATGTGCATTAGAGACAACTTTTCTCCTAAGTAAGAAACATTTATCATGTTTGGCAAGCTTCTTACAGGAAAATTAGCTATTATAAATTACTCAATGGAACAAATACTTTCTCCTTGTTCTTTACTACATATTAAAAGAAAAGCAGAAAAAATCCAACACAGGTTTCTATTCTACAGTGACTATATATGAAAAAACATAGTGGCCCTCACTGATAATTCAAAATGCCAAAACCTTCATGGCATAGTCAAAGCTAACATCCTCTATCTCCTTTTTTTTTTAAAGAAAGAAAAAAGTAAAAATGCCAAGATTGATTTGATCTCAGAAGGAAAAAAATCTTGGCAAAAGCACTTTGCTACATCATTTATTTCCTCTTGACACATGACAATTACAAACCTCCCACACTTTCCAAGTAAGTTATCATGATGTATTAAATACATAAGAATTGCCTTTAAAATAATTCATATGGGTAAACTATTTTTAAAGTAATCTTTTTATTAAATATTCTTCATTTATATGTAAGATATTGAGCTATTTTTAAAAAGACTTTGTCTAAAAATATACCTGCTGTTATACCATGATCTATTTTATAAAAAATTCAAGTTGCTCTAAATAAGAAATATTTCTATTGAAAAACTATATGGGCTGGGGAATACTTTTACCAAGACATTCCAGTACAATGGAAGTTCCCTTCCTTGGAGTTCACTCCACAAGTATTTGGCCTGTATCACAAGGAAGCCCAAGCTATGTCTACAAAATGGGTGGTATAAAAAAGCAAAAAGACTAAGATGTGCAATAATAGCCATAAGCAGCAGCTAGGTACAGCACGGAAAACATAAAGAAATTGAGGGGTGAAGAATTTTCTTGTTTTTTGTATGTTATTATCATTGAAATAATGAAAATGCTCTAATAATGATTGAAGTGATGAATGCACAACTGTGTGATTATACCAAATACCACTGACTGTACCCTTTGGGTGAATTGTATGCTTTATTAATATGTATCAATAAAATCGATTTGTTAAAAAAAAAAAAAGACTAAGACTGTAAGTCAAGCTGAGCAGCAACCATATGGCACTGCAAAGCACCGCTGGGAGACAACAGGCATATCTTAAAAAATGCTTAAATTAAGGTAAATCCTATTATTAGCTAAGGGATTGTGAAATGAATACAAGTCAAGATGTGCAAGATAGGAAGTTTGGAGACAAAGCAGACAAACTCTTTCTAAGGTCATGTTCTCATACATACAATTACACGGCAAGTGTTACTTCCACACAAAAATCCAGTCTATTGGTACGATTCTCTTTATGAATTAACCAATGCAAATACTGAAAGTCAAGCTAGACTAGTTAATGTTTCCATTTGAACTGTGATCAACACTTGGCTGATACAGTTGTAAAATGAGGACTGAAAAGGGTTCAGTAGCCTGTCTGGACTATTTTTTTGTTGTTGTTTTCAAATCAACCATGTCTGCAAAGAAAGCACGCTAACTCCTCCAGCACAGTCCAAAGTACAGCTTGAATAGTTGTTCCATGGCTCTTTATAAGTATGTAGTATGTGTGCACATAAACTGGGTTTTAATTTAAGCCTGAATACATGGATCTTGAATACAGCACAGCACTTCCTGTGGCACTTATAATTTACTATTAGAAAATGTTACAGGTTTGAAAACTGAGTAAAGGAGGAGGAAGCAATGTTGAAGTTCCCTCTAAAATAAGTCAACTTATAACTTTTCTTAAATAGCAAGTAATATTTTGTCAAACAAGGCTACGTTAAAGAGTTTCCAAAGAACTTAGAGTCAACAATATACAACTACTGAAATAATTTCATAGTGTTAGACTGGTCAGATGATTTACTGACAATTCTAAAACAAAAGGTTTAGAAATTTCTAAGGAAGATCTAATATCTTAAAATCTCTCTTCATAATATGCTTAAATTTTATAAGGTAGACTTATGACATCAAGATGAAATCAAATAAATATGAATTTTAAATGAATTATCAATTTCTTTAAAAACTGCATTATTTATATGTCATGAAGTTTACACAAAAATAATTCTAGGGTGGGGTGGGGTATGAGGCATATGGGAACCTATTATATTTTTTAATGTAACATTTTTTTGTGATCTATTTTCAAAAAAATACGATTAAAAAATAAATAAAAATGAAAACTAAAAAAAAAAATTCTAAATTTCTCACTATAATTATTCCCTATGTTTTGGCTGCAAAGCTTAAATGTTAATCATGATAATTTGAGCATTTTAGTTCTCTAAAATGAAAGAAATATGCTTTTTACATAACATACACACGATATCCATGACTACTTTTCCTTCATGGTTTTACCAAATGTGAGGGCCAAACTTGTCATTAAATCCGCCTTTCCTTACAGTGCAAAACCATTTAGTGTGCTGATTCAATGAATTGGTTTCTGGAGATCAAATGTAATTTCATGCTTTTGTTTAAGCATATGTAAATCTTTTAATTTGAAAGGAATTCTTAATAGATAAAATTAATATGTAAATGTAAACTATAAATATAAAATACATAATTTGGAATAACTCGAGGCAGCAAGCTCTAGACTTCCATTAATATCTCTGCAACAATTAGAACACGTTTTTAATAAGCACTTCACTATGTCATCCCGTCATCTTGGCTTTATCACATTAACACAAGAAAATGTGTTATCAGGAAGAAGTTTAAAAGCAATGTCTGCACAGAATAACAAAACTTGAGATAATTACTTTGTATCAGACAGCCTTAACAGTCCAAATGGCAAAAGACATACATATATAATGTCCAGGATTGCATAAGGAAATATTTGCTCCTCTGAGAGTGCTATTCCTAGATCGTGGAAATGAAGGCAATGCTCCCTTATAAACAGCACATAAACTATATACCTGAAACACAATGGACCCATTTGTAACACTCCAGTCAACGCAAGAGATTACATATATATTTCCATTTACCACAGAGGCTAAAGAAAAGCTCAGTTTGCTTTTGGTATCATTTGTCAGAAATCCAATAAATACAGAATTTGACCTCTGTTTGGAAAATTTAATTGATTGTGTGTAGATTACACTAGAACCTTTTTAAAAATGCCAATATCTTACTTAATACTTATTTAAACATATATAAGCAGTTATGCTTTCCCTATTTTGGCAGCCAAATATTTGGAAAAGCAAACTCATTATTATTTACTCAGATTTTAAGCATATCTAGACACACAGGTGAAAAAAGTACTAATTAAAAATGAGAAAAACAATCAGAATTAGTAAAATAGTCTAACACCTGTTTTCACAGAAAAAAACAGTGCAGTGTTTTCAAGAACTAGAATTATGTTTTTGATGAGCCACTGGCTTAGGAGAGAGCTCTATTGATATTAGCCACCTTCATTAGGTAGTCAGCATCTTATTTATCTAACCCTGAGGTTAAACATTTTATTGCAGTAGTCAATTTGGAAGTTATAAAATGCTTCTGTTTGGGGCTGTTATTTGGGACAGAAGGGGATGCAGTTAAGAAAAGAGTGAAATCTCCAGAATGAGCAGCCTGGCACTTCAGAATCTCACTGGGCACCCAGGAAAGCAATCCTATAGAAAGCAGGTTACCGTTTATGATAGTTGTATTTTCTGTGTTATCTAGAGAAAAACAGGTTCATCCATGCAAAATGGACTGTTTTAGAAGATACTGCTGCTAAAATGAAAGACTTTTGAAAAGGTAAGAGTGATTATTCCAGATGAAATGAGAAGCTCCAATGTCAACCTTACTTCCTGAATCAGCAAAAATCAGAGCTTTACTCAGAATAGGAAATTGGAGATTTTTTTAAAATTTACATATCTTTTTTGCTGAGTATGTTTTAGCTGAAATATGAGAGAACTTCTAAGAGACAGCACTTCTCATTTCCAAGTGTGCTTTTTGCTCTGGCATAAAATACCACTACTTGGAACTAAGAATACATCAATTTTACTAGCACTAATGTAGAAGAATCAAGAATTTAAGTCAGAAATAGCTTTCCAATAGCAGCATTTTGTTATGCACTCATTAACCAGGCCAAGACCACACCAAATGCCCAGCTGTAAAGTAAAAATTTTACCTATCATCAGAATCTAGCTAAATAGCAAAAGGTTTATCATATTATAAATAAAATTCCCAAATGAACCTTACGATAAAAAGAAAGACTTCTGTAATTCAGATATTTTACTGTCATGTACATACAATTATTACGTGTATACATCCTTTAATTAAATGAATAAAAGATTCAAGTATGTTAGGAAGCTAAGATAAATATAGGAAACTAGTCAAATAGTTCATTTTTGAAATGTGGAAATTTATTTTAACATTTTAAAAAACTGCAATATTTCTGTAATATTCTCATTATAAAAAATTTGAGAACATATCTAAACTGCTGGCAAATATATATCTCTTGGTTATTTCTTTTGAATCAACATTTTATTTTTTATAAAATATGTTTTTAATCCTAGTTGGATTGCTTTTTCATTAACAATAATAAGCAAAAAATGATAGCTTGTTAGGTAGAAGAAATTTTGTTCAATTCCTTCTAGTTTGGAAGGAATTATGTTACCGGTTCATGTCCACATCCCCTACTCCCTACCCCTCACTACTCCTGCAGCTTCTTTTCCTTTATCTTAGGAGTTGTGAAGTATGGAATTTGTTTTTTCCTAAATAAAGATTCTTTTAAACGAATTCATTCAGTAAGTATAAAAAAATTACCTTTTGGTTTTTTCTTAAGTGACAGGAAAATAATTTTTAAAAGATTACTTATCCATAAGACTTTTAAACATCAACACTTAGTTTTCTCTGCCTTTATACAATACTACTAGAATTATCCTTTACCCATAAATAATAGGTATAAATGAAATTTTCTTTATCTGCTTTCTAACACACAACTAATTAGAGTTAACAATTAGGTTAACAGTATTATTTAGAATTTGAGTAACTGTCCTTACATTAGGAAACCAAATTTTCTAACAAGGCACACAAGCCTTTAAAATATATAAATTTAATCTTATGAGAAGCTGGATTAAATCTCTAACAATCTAAAGTAAAAAGTACACTGATTCTCTACTGTGAGAAAACAGGATCTGAATAGCCATCAAAGGACAAAGCCCAATCAAGGAAGAAGGTAGGTAAGTAGTTTTTAAAGACTTTTCTATTCACATAATGTGATACTTACAGTGAGTAACAAACACAGATTCAAACGTATACTTTAAGACCTATTAATGATCTTTAGACCCCCAAACCTCATTATCTTCTTACTGTTTTCCAATGATATAGAAATTAAAGCCCATAGCTGATATTGACAACTGTTCTAATAATGGTTTTTAATGTAACATTTATATCTCACTTGCTACAAAATTCCTGGACAGTTTATGTATTTTAACAATGATTAGTTAAACCTACTAGGTTCTTGCAATCTCAAAATGGAACTGAAAAACTCACTCTTGCCATTACACAGTACTGGTAACATACTTAAATGCGATACACTTTTTCTACTTTGATACCCAGGAAAATTGTCAAACTTTGTTTCTCTTTATTTTAAAGTCTACTGACTATAATTTAGTGGCTCCAATATATTTTCCTTCAATATTGATAGCAGGAAAAAAATAGTAAAAATAAAGTTTTCTTTTCAGTGCTTTATAAACAAATCTTTGAATTAAAGGCCCAGATGAAGTACTATGCATTTGAAAGACAGGCTGCTCCCAAATAGAGTTATTTAATACACATCATGGATATATAATGTAGAAAACCAACTTTACTCAACTTCTAAAGACTTCTAACAAGTCAATTTTCTCAAACCATTCCATAAAGAAACATAACTTTTTCAATAGTGTACAGAGGCTAAGGGATGGCCAATAATAAAACTGACAGTGCAGTAGCTTTGCCTTACAGCTGGTTTTCATAGAGCTGAAATAAATTTTCTGTTTTCTATGGCAGCATCACATGCTTAAAACCCTCCCTTCTTGCCTTTGTTCATTTCCTTTGCTAGCAACCAAGTGCTTTCTTTTGGTTTAGCCTAGTAAAAAGCCTAAGGACTAGAACATGAGGGTCATCAAAGTCTATAAGGTAGATGAAAAAATCTACAAAGCAAACATCACAGGGCATAAAGCAAAGGCATTATAATAAAAATGTAATTCCAAAAGAAAGAAAAGTCTATATAAAAGTCATAATTATGAAAAATAATAAACACTGAGGATGTCAAGATGGCTGCTTTGCTTATATAAATTTTTAGGTGATTCTTTTTAATAAGAATGGAAATCCTAGTCATTAAGTAATTATTTTCAAAATCAAGTGAACTATGTGCTCCAGCAAACAATAACAGAATGACCTATTAACAGGACACATTATGCCTGAGTCTGTGTGTGTGTGTACTCCAAGTCCTTTGGCTTTTTAAAAATTAATAATAAATTTATTTCAATCTATGCAGAACACTGACTTCTCCAATTGGTTGCAGTGTTCCTAAAATCTAAAAACAAAATTAACCACAACTATAAAAAAATCTCAAGCCATATGACAGAACAAATCAATATGGAAAGTAAACACAGTTTTGCTTCCTTTATAATGCTGAGGGAATAAAAATAATTTCATAACTATTCGTAAAAAGTAGCTTTTCCTGCTATTGTTTTCCCTACTGTTATTTCTCTTTTTTTTTTAAATACAGGGATGGGAACTGAACCCAGGACCACGTATGTAGTAGACCGGTGCTCAACCACTGAGCCTATCAGCTCCCTTGAGTTGGTTTTATCATTTGTTTGCTTGTTGTTTCTCTCTAGGAGGCACTGAGAACCAAACCTGGGACATCCCATGTGGGAGGCAGGTGCTCAACTGTTTGAGCCACATCTGCTCCCTACTATTTTTTTTTTAACTTTAATTTTTATTTATTTCTCTCCCCTTTCCCTCCTCCCCAGTTGTCTGTTCTCTGTGTCCATTTTGCTGTGTGTTTTTTGTCTAATTCTGTTGTTGTCAGTGGCATGGAATCTGTGTTTCTTTTTGTTGCATCATCTCGCTGCATCAGCTCTCCATGTGTTCAGCGCCATTCTTGGGCAGGCTGAACTTTGTTTCGCGCTGGGCAGCTCTCCATACGGGGCACACTCCTTGCACGTGGGGTTCTCCTATGTGGGAGCACCCTGCGTGGCACAGCACTCCTTGCGAACATCAGCACTGCGTGTGGGCCAGCTCCACACATGTCAAGGAGGCCTGGGGTTTGAAGCACGGACCTCCCATGTGGTAGACGGACGCCCTAACCACTGGGCCAAGTCTGCTTCCCTACTATTTCTTATTAATGATACAGCATGGGCAAAGAAATGCCAGGTATTAATAAATCTGCTATTTCCTTTTTAAGTTTCATTGCAATCATAATGTTAATTGCTCCTACCACATTCATTCTCATGCCAATCATGCAGTAGGGCAAATGGGGTCTTGAAGATTCAAAACAAGCAGTGAAACAGTTGGAATGATCAACCAGGTAAGACGCAGGCTTCTGAGTAACAGCAAAAGAATGAAATTTGATTTTGGCAAAATATAAACCAAAAATTTTCCTTTAATAAAGGTCATTTAAAAAACAGGTAGGTATGAAGAGGATGGGGTAAAATTTATTGTTAAACAGTTTTCTGGTAGCAAACAAAATAAACTTATTGCTTCACTAAGGTAAGGTTTCTCCTACCCTTCTCCCTGAAGAATATCTGAACACAAAGGAAAAAGGAATAAAATAGATAACATACATTTTTGTTAAAGGGAAGAAAAATTATTTAGCAAGACAGCATAATCTAAATGCTTATCTTATCATAACAAATATACTGTCCAGAAAAGTTAAATCATCTCAAACACATGCACACTGTTTTCTGCAATACGCATAAAATTTAAGAATACCTCAAATCAATAGGCAAAAGTTCTTCATGTTCCTTTGTTTATTGAGAGAAGTGAAGTTATAGTAGAATCTTAAGAAGTTCAGTAACAAATATCAAACATGACAGGATCAGTTCTGACTCTGTCAGAGCAGATGGTAGGAACAAGAAATCTCTCCTTCCTTCTAGAGTTCTAATCTCAACGAAAAAAAAAACATGGCAAAAAAAACCTACAAAAGCCACCATGGCAGAAAGAAGCACAAATGACAAGTACATGTAAAAGAGGTATTGCAACCCCCAAGAATTATACCTGTGAGGGGTTATGATCACTAATGTTTCCCTTTAAATGTCTCAAAGTTCTAAGCTGTGATCCAGAAAACTGATGATGAAATTAAAATATCACAATAATCTACTAAGGCCTGGCTCAGACACAATCTCCTTCACGAAACGTGCTCTGATTTCAAGAGGAGAAATTGGCTCTTCTTTTCCTAATGACCCCTTTATAACTGTATCATCTCATCTCTTCCACAGGGTCAAAAAAAGGCCTTAAAGACAGGAATTGTGGCTATTTATCCTTGTGTCTATCATGATTCCTAGGTGCTAAAATCTTATGGATTATTTGAACTAAGTACCAAATTCCCAAATAATAATATTTACTTGACCTCGATGTGAAAATGTAAAATAAAATACAAGGCAAAGAGTCCACAGCTCTGAGATGTTTACAGTCTGGTTAAGGAGGTAGAACATAAATAAAGAGCAATACCACAATAATTTTTAAAGAACAGCATTTTAAGTGACATACTCAATGGGAAGGAAGATGGGGCAAAAGAAGGAGAATACAGCATGAAGGCAAAATCCTGTGTATGTGGACAAGGCCACTACTTATTCATGAAATCTTAAATCTTGCTAGAAAAACAGCATGGAAAGTAATTCCTAAATTAGGGCTTATAAATTTAAAAGGGATATGGCTAAATGACAAGTCTCGAGAATTTTGTAAAGCCGAAGTCTCAATCCTGTGGGACACACTCATTCAAGGCATGGAAGGCATAATAAAAGCAAAATGATCTGAAGTTCATTTTGAAGGGCAAAAGTATACCTTGGGTCTTCTTATTGGATTCCACTGTTGTGTCTTCTTTTTAAGGAACTCCAGGTTGGATGCTCATCTGTAAACTCAAGTATATTTTTTTTTCATAAAACTGCCATACTGCTTTACTAGCTGTGGTTTCCTATTACAAATGACCTTAGAGGACTTTCTTAAACAAGTTAGAGTGGGAGGAGCTGAAATAACACCCGTAAAACAGTTCCTGGAGGAACTTCTAAGAGATAGGCACCCTCTTGAAGAAGTCCAAATTGAAAGCATTTGAGTGAAAGCATGTCTATGAACAACCTCAAATGCTAGAGATTATGAGACGCAGGAGATGAGAAGGTTTCTGAAGCAAAAATGTTTAACAAGTGAAGTGGAACTGATAATGATTTTTCAACTTAGCCTGTCATCCTTCCAAGGTAGATAAATTGAAAAGTTTGCACTCTGCCATGGCACGCGTAGGTCTTACAAATGAATTTACTGTATGTTTTACATAGGCACTAAAAATCCCACAGCACCTTAGATAAATAAAAGGTAAGGAGATACCCAGTGAGCCTTGGATAAAATAGGCTTTAAAATATATAACTTGGTGATGAATTTTTGTGTTTTTTATTATTATTATTGAAATAATGAAAATGCTCTAAATAATGATTTAGTGGTGAATGCACAACTATGTGGTTACACCAAACACTGTTAATTGTATACTTTGGATGAATTGTATGCTTTATTAATAGGTATCAAAAAAATTGATTTGTTAAAAAAAAAGACATTAAAATGATTTGAGATCTTTTCTGGTTATAAAATTCCTTGATTTACAGTAATGCAAGGTGTTAATAAGGTGGTATTTTCATAGTTTATGCATGAAAGTTTTATAAATCTATAACTTTTCTAACAAAAAATAAATTATTTAAAAAATATATATATAACTTGAAATTCCTTGGCTTACATTATTTTAGCCTGGTTAGTTGGCACACAAAAACAAAATATGATAAATCACTTGAAAAATCTAGCTCTATACAATAAAAATATTTTTTTAAAAAATTATCAACCTTTGAAAGATTAAATGATACTGAAGATGAAATGGTATAAGAAAACTTTCAATTAATAATTATTGAAAGAATGGCTAAAATATTTCCATATTGTTACCCTGAGAAACCTGAATAACAAATACTAGAGCTCTGAAAGAGCTGTGAAGCTTTCAAAAAATAAGTAGAAACCATTACTTAAAAAAATTCCGTTTTTAATGTATGTAGAGTTCTGTATTGGATGCCACCTGTACTAAACAAAAAATTAAAGATCTGTTTGAGTTGTGGTAGGGAAAATATAGCATTTGGAATAAGAAAGTAGTAACATTGTTCTAAGGCATGATGGTTCAATCCTGGAAAAGCATTTTCAGCATTTATCTGCAGAGCCAAGATGAAGTAGATATTCATGGTAGCAGGAATTGAGCGTTTAAATACTGAAGAATGTGGCCACAAGCCAAGGAATACGGATTGCCATTACCGATCAGCGGGAGTGTGGCCCAACCAACTCTTTGATTTTGGATTTCTGACCTCTATAACTGTGACAGAATAAATTTCTATTGTTTTAGGCCAAGTTTGTGGTAATTTGTTATAGCAGTCACAGGAAACTAATATAAGTACCATGTTACACATATCCTTAATTTGAAAAAAAATTTCATTTTTATATTTACACATGCATATTATGTATTTTTAAAAAGGAGTCCTTAAGAATTGTGGGTGCAAAATTTGGTGAAATAAATCACAACAGTCATAACTAATTCAGGCAAGAATCATCATGGGATGCTAAAACCAGACAGAAAGTTGAAGAAAAGGATATTCACTCTATTTCAAATTATCTTCCCACAGATAGTGAGCAAAGGGAAAAAAGCACCTTTATCCTGGAGAAATATGATAAACACCATCTGCATCAAGTGAACAAAGTTATCATCACCAATGATAAAATAATCTGAAACATTAACCTCTTGATTTAATCCAATAAGAAGGACATTTTTAAAAACAAAACTGGCCTATCTCTTTAAAATTGTGCTCCCTACAAATCTATTCCAAGTACATAAAGAGTGAAGAAGAGATCTTCAACAAATTGTGCTGGGAAAACTGATTATCAACATGCAAAAAAAATGAGGTTGGACTCATCTCAGACCAAATAAAAAATTTAACTCTAAAAGGACAGGAAGCCAACATGGCTCAACTGATAGAGCGCCTGCCTACCATATGGGAGGTCCAGGGTTCAAACCCAGGGCCTCCTGGCCCGTGTGGTGAGCTGGCCCACGCGCAGCACTGCGGCACACAAGGTGTGCTGTGTCATGCAGGGGTGTCTCCTGTGTAGGGGTGCCCATGTGCAAGGAGTGCATCCTGCTTTGAGACGCCCCACATGAAAAAACACACAGTCTGCCTAGGAGCGGTACCATACACATGGAGAGCTGAAGCAGCTAGATGACGCAACAAAAAGAAGACACAGATTCCCAGTGCCACCAAGAATGCAAGAGGACACAGAAGAACACACAGCGAATGGACACAGAAAACAGACAACAGTGGGGGGAATAAACAATAAAATAAATCTTAAAAAAAAAAACCAAAATGGATCAAGGACCTAAACATAAGATCAAAAATCATAAAACTCTTAGAAGATAATATAGGGATATATCTTTATGACCTTGGATTTGACAAAGGAATCTCATATGACACCAAAAGCATAAGCAAAAAAGAAACAATAAACAAACTGAATTTCACCAAAACTGAAAACTTTTGTGCATCAAAGGATGTTATCAAGAAAGTGAGGACACCCTGCAGAATGGGAGAAATAGTTGCAAATCATTTATCTGAAAAGGGCTTAATAGCAAGAATATGTAAAGTACTCTTATAACTCAATAACAAAAAAAGAAATAACCCAATTTAAAAATAGGCAAAGGACTTGAACAGACATTTTTCCAAAGAGGATATACAAATGGCCAATATGACATGAAAAGATGCTCAACATCAGTAGCCATTAGGAAATGCAAAAACCATGATGAGATGCCATTCCTCATCCACCAGGACAGTTATTATTTAAAAAACTAAAATAAGTTTTGGAGAGATTGTGGAGAAATGGCAGTTTCTCAAAAGTTAAATATAGAATTACATATGACTTTATAATTCCATTCCTAGAAGAAAATGAAAATAGGGACTCAGATAGTTTTACACCAGTGTTAATGGCAGTATAAGTCACAATAGCCGAAAGGTGCAAATAACCCAAGTATCCACCAAGATGAATGGATAAACAAATTGTGGCACATATACACTAAGAAAGAATGAAGTTCTGAGACATGCTACAACATGGAGAAACAATGAAAACATTATGCTGAGTGAAATAAGGTGCATGAGGATAAATACCGTAAAATCCACTTACATGAAATATCTAGAAATAGCAAATTCATAGAAATAAAAATTAGATTAGATATTACAAGGCATGGTGAGAGAGGAAGAGGGGGAGTTGTTGTCTGGGTGTTTGTAAACTATGTAAATAGAGTGTTTGTAAATTATGGAAATTTATATTGATTAAAAAAAAAAAAAAGTCACTCGTGAAAAAGAAGTTGACAAAAGATTCAGATTAAGCAGGGGTGTCCCCCGCATAGGGGAGCCCCACGTGCAAGGAGTGCCCCCAGTAAGGAGAACCGCCCAGAGCGAAAGAAAGTGCAGCCTGCCCAGGAATGGTGCCGCCCACACGGAGAAGTGACACAAGATGACGCGACAAAAAGAAACACAGATTCCTGTGCCGCTGACGACAACAGAGGCTGACAAAGACGACGCAGCAAATAGACACAGAGAACAGACAACAGGCCGGGGGGGGGGGGGGGGATAAATAAATAAATAAATCTTTTGAAAAAAAAAAAAGAGACTCATAAAATAACTAAATGTGATGTCTGATTCTAGATTGGATTCTGGTTTGTAGGCAGGGGAATAGAAGACATGATTGGGACAATCAGTGAAATTTTAACTTGGACTCTATATTTGATAACAGTATTGTGGTTATTTAAGACTGTCCTTGTACTTAGGCCATACATTCTCAAATATTTAGGGATAAAGGAACATTATGTCTGCAGGCTACTCTGAACTGATTCAGCCCAAAAAAACCATAATAGTAATAAATAGTGTGTGTGAAAAACAGAAACAGAAGGGGAGATAGGGAAAGGGGAAGAAGGGAGAAGAGAAAGTAATTACGGAAAAAATATTAACAATTATGAAATATATAGATGAAGAGATTAATGAAGTTCATTGTATTGTTCTAAATTTTACATAGGTTTGAAATACATAAAATAAAACATTAAAAAATATTTTTTTGGATTAGACATTTGACATCCTATAGGACGAAGCTATAGAGTGATCTACTTTCAGATCTAATGGAAAGCAGTGTTGTATGCCATAAACACTACATATCTAAAAATAGTTTTAAAACTAAAACTGAAACAACAAAAAACCACCCCTGTGAAAAATGCCATTTCTAAACACTGCCTAGAATACATGATCATATAAAAAAAGATGTAATTTAATTTTGTGTGCTTTTTGGGTAATTAACTTGAAAAATATAAGGAATATAGGTTAATGGTTTCTAATACCAAAAATAAACACACTTTAAAGTTATTTTCTCATTTCTAAAGACATGACAAATATTAATTACATGAAATACACAGAATTTGGATAAAAATCGGCTAATTTATGATTCAAGTTAAAAAAAACTTTCAAACTGATACATTAAAAATTGAACTCTAGTGCTTGTTTTTGTATAAATTGAGGACAACCTAATATAAAACTTAACTAAGTGGACTGTATTCTTTCAGAGACATAATATATCATAAATATATGTAAAACGTATAAAAATAAAACATTTCTGAATAGTATATATATATATGCGAAACATTAGGGTGCAGTAATTAAAACTATGCCCTGTAATATCTAGGAATAAATCTGACTGAGAATGTAAAGGATGTGTACACAGAAAACTAAAAGTGTTACTAGAAGAAATCAAAGATGATCCAAATAAATGGAAGGATGTTCTGTGTTCATGGATTGGAGAACTCACTCTTCCCAATCTTAAAACTTATTACAGGGAAGCAGCTGTGGCTCAGGCAATTGAGTTCCCGTTTACCATATGGAAGATTCAGGTTAGATCCCCGGGATCTGGTGAAAAAAAGAAAAAAGGCATCCCAGACCTGTGCAGGGAGGCACAGGCCCCGGCATGGCAAAGCAACGCACCAAAAAGATGATGGCGCAAGCACATAGGAAAAAAGAAAAAGAAAAACTTACTACAAAGCCACAGTAATCAAACAGCATGGTATTGGTACAAGGATAGACATATATTTACATCAACGGAATCAAATTGAGAGCACAGAAATCAGGCCTTACATTTATGGCCAACTTATTTTTAACAAGGGGGCAAAGACCACTCAATTGGGAAAGGATAGTTTCTTCAACAAACAGAGCTAGGAAAACTGGATCTCCATTTGCAAACAAAATGAGAACCCTTACCTCACACCTTATAAAAAACTCAACTCAGAATGGATCAAAGACCTAAATTAAGAGGCAGAACTATCAAACTCTTACAAGAAAACAGAGAAGCATCCTCAAGACGTTGTGTTTGGCAATGGTTCCTTAGACTTTACACTCAAAAGCCAAGTAACAAAGGAAAAAAACAGATAAATGAGAACTCATCAATATAAATAACTTTTGTGCCTCAAAGGACTTTATCATGAAAGTGAAATGACAACTTACACAATGGGAGAAAATATTTGGAAATAACATCCGATAAAAGATCCAGAATATATAAAAAAATTCCTTCAACTTAAAAACAAAGACAAACAACCCAATTTTAAAAAGGGCAAAACACTTGAATAGACATCTCTTCAAAGAAGATACACAAACGGCCAAAAGCACATGAAAAGACGCTCAACATCATTAGCCATTAGGGAAATGCAAATCAAAACCACAATGAGATACCATTGCACATCCATAAGAATGACTGCTATTTAAAAAAAACAAACAAACAGAAAATTACAAGTGTTTGAGAGGATGCAGAGAAATAGGGATATTCGTTCATTGCTGGTGGGAAAACGGTGCAGCTGCTGTGGAAGATAGTTTGGAGTTTCCTCAGAAAGCTAAGTATAGAATTACCACGTGACCCGGCAATCCCACTACTAGGTATAATCAAAAGAACTGAAAGTAAGGACTTGAACAGATATTTGCACCCTGATGTTCACAGGGGCATTATTCACAACTGACAAAAGATGGAAGCAACTCAAGTGCCCATTGACCAATGAATAGATAAATAAAATGTGGTACGGAATACAATGGAATATTATTCAGCCCTAAAAACGAATGGAGTCCTGTTACATGAGACAATCTGGATGAATCTTGAAGACATGTTGAATGAAATAAACCAGACAAAAAGACAAATATTGTATGATCTGATAGAAAATAATCAGAATAAGCAAACTCACAGAATCAGAATCTAGAAGATAGGTTAACATGGGATGAGGTGGGGATAGGGAATGGGAAGGTGTAAAATGCATAGTGTTCCTATGTGGAATGATGGAAATGTTTTGGTATCAGATGACAGTGATGATAACACAACATTGTAAACATAATTTATGGCACTGAAATATATATCAATGTAGTTAAAAGGGGAAATGCCAGGTTATATATATGGTAACAGAATAAAGTTATTTTAAAAATCCATGAAACTGCACAACAAACAGGAACCCTATATTAAACCATGGACTATAGTTAATAGCATAATAAAAAAAAAAGTATGTTCATAGATTATAACAAAGATTCCACACCAATACAAGATGTTAATAATAGATCAGAGTCCTGTATTTTATGCATGATTGTTCTATAAACCTACAACTTCTCTAATAAACACCAAAAAAAGAGCAATGACCTCATTGATTTCACAAAATGTAACAAAAGAAATATTTTTAAAGACAATATTTTAAAACAACACTGGTTTGTAACTCTTTATGTCCCTATAAGAAATGCTGGATCATCTGTAATTATGAGTTATCACTTCTACAAAATACAATAAGCTCTGAACAGTATAATGCCTATATACTTAAATAAATTCCTTCTCAAATACTATAGTGTTAAACTGATCTTTGAGCACTTGTTGGGCTGGATCAGGAAACCCTTAGGGTCAGTAGAAGTTTGGCAGATTTTGTGACAAAGAACACAGGAATAAAATACAGTCAAGGGAATTACACAGGATGGGCAAGATAGCTTCATAAGTAAACTGTAAAGTTCTCAAAAAAGATACAGTTTTGGGCCAGTTTTTTATTTGCCACCTTATCTGGAGAAATCCTGTGCATATAGTGAGAACTTCACTGACAACTTACATAGCAGGCCTGGTGACATAGGCCAAACTCTTGCCAAAAACTGCTGTATGAAATAACACATATAAAAATAACCTTTCATTTTAAAATGATTTGCATACAAATGTGTTTTAACATCTGAGATGACATTATTTTGAAGGTTTCAGAGAGAGCTCATCTATAGCAATCCAAGTATATTTAATTCAGAGAAGGAAGGGGAATGAATACATTACTTTAAATCCCTAAACTAACACCACCAAATTGGGAATATCATCTTATGTAAATTAATACTGGTTACACTAAAACCCAGAGGCACAAAACGAAACAGTGAAATAAGCAAGACCCATAAGAACAAATATTGTGAACAAGGGATTACTGAACTTGACCTAGCAATTTCTCTTCTCCAAAGTTAACAATTAATGCAATAAAAATAACTTATACTTCATCAAAACATACAACAGATGGAAAGGGAAGAAATGACTTGAAATTGGAGATGACTGTGTCTCTTTATCAGTAAGTTTATGCGCTCATTTGCCAGAAACAAATGTTAGAAAGAACATTTTAAATATGTCCATGAAGAAGTCTCTCAACAATTATTTCTTAACACATTAACAAAATTTATCTTAAGGCTTTGGTTTCAATAAAACATTTATGGACACTGACATTGGAATTTCATATTTTTTTCATGTGTCATGAAATATTATTATTCTTATAATATTTTTTCAGCTACTTTAAAAAGTTTAAAACTAACCTTGGTGACCAGGTAGTAAAAAAGTAGGAGTTGGGCTAAAATTGACCTGTGGGTCATAATTTGCTGACTGACCCCTGTTTTAATCATAGCTGCATATCAGAATACTTGGGAACTTAAAAAAAATTCCATGTCTCTATCATATACCTACATGACTGGGTTGTACATCTAGAAATAAATTTCCTGGCCGGGGGGGGGGGGTGGGAGTGCAGTGTGTGGAAGCTAGAAGGAGTATATGGAAATATCAGGTTGTTTTTAAAGATTCAGATGGTTCTAATGTGTAGCCAGAGTTGAAAAGTATAGAATTTAGAATAGGTGGGACACTCTAAAGCTTTGTAATATTTAGCAAGATATCTGTTCTTTTCAGATTCTTAATTTCCTCATCTATGCATTGTTCAGTACAAGTACATGATAAGTGTTCTGTGTTATTTTGCCCTTCCTCTGCTGCATTATATACAGTAATTGCTCAGTAAATATAACTTTTTTTTCGAGATACCAGGAATTTGAACCCAGGACTTCATACATGGGAAGCAGATGCTCAACCACTGAGCTACATCTACTCCCAATTAACAGAATTTTACACAAAACTTAATTCTATCCCATAAAGACATGACAAGTTAGGAGGGCAAAGGCAGAAACACATATAAATGGAAAGAAATATGTATAATAAAATAACTATTAAGAAATTTGCACTGGTTTGAGTTTCTTTATGTAGATCCCAGAAAATTATGCTCTTAAACTGAACCTCTTGAGAACTTTTGATTAGATCAATTAAGGGTCACTTGATTAGAATGCTCCAGAAGGGCATAGCCCAGGGTGGGTCTTAATCCTCTTACAGGAGTCCTTTATAAACGAAGGAATAAAAGTCACAGTCACACAGTAAAAAGCTGTGACAGAGAGAAGCCTCCAGATGTTGATGAAGTTGGGAGAGAGAAAAGCCTGACCCTGAAGCAGTGAAGTCCCCAAAAAAGGAGATAGATGAGTGGACTCTGCCATGTGGCTGATCACCCTCAACTGAGCTTGGGGAGAAAGTGAGTCTGGAAAAGAAGGCAGAGACAGGCAGAATTGCCATTGTGCCTTACCATGAGGCAGGAGTCCAGGATCGCTATTAGCTGACCTTCAGTTAGACAGAATCTCTGATGATGCCTTGATGTGGACATTTTCACAGTCTCAGAATTGTATGCTGAGACCTAGTACATTCCCCATTTTAAAAGCCAACCTATATATATTTGGTATATTGCTCTCAGCAATTTTTAGCAAACTAAAACAACATTGGGGAAGCGGATTTGGCTCAACTGATACAGCGTCCACCTACCACATAGGAGGTCCAGGGTTCAAACTCCAGGTCTCTTAGCCCATGTGTTAAGCTGGCCCATGTGTGGTGCTGATACATGCAAGGAGTACCCTGCCACTCAGGGGAATCCCCCAGGTAGGGGAGCGCCACGCACAAGGAGTGTGCCCCACAAGGAGAGCCGCCCCACTCAAATAAGCGCAGCCTTTCCAGGAGTGGCGCCGCACACATGGAGAGCTGATGCAGCAAGATGATGCAAGGAAGAGACACAAATCCCTGCTGCCACTGACAAGAATGCAAGCAGACACAGAAGAATACACAGCAAATGGACACAGAGAGCAGACAACAGGGGCGGGGGAGAGGGGAGAGAAATAAACAAATCTTAAAAAAAAAAAAAAGATAGTTTCTGTGTGATGGAGCTGGACTTAGATGTGATCTTTGTCCACAAGTCTCTCCTGTTACTTTTACCAGAACTGTAGTTGGTGCTGGGGTTTAATGTATACCCAGGGGACCTGAATCTCTGGACTGATTATGTGATAGCCAGGCCCTGAGCCTCAACAGACTTGCAACTCCTATACTCTGGTTTATTGGACTTACCCCACTCAGCTAACATGGAGGTGAAGAAGGTCAACCACCACACCAGGGAGCCAAGAGGGCCTACAACTGAAAGCAGGAGGATTGCATCCAGCATCCATGTGGAATCTAAGCCCCCTCTTGATATAGATGTGGAGTGGACACAACCATTCTAAGGTCCACAGGATGGAGGAATAGAGTATGGCTTAGAGTGGACTTACTGATATTCTACTCATAAACTATTGTGATTAGTAATGGAAGAAAATGTGGCACTGGTGTGGAGAAAGTGGCCATGGTGGCTGCTGAGGGTAAGGAGTGGGAGGAAGAGATGTGATGTGGGGGGTTTTCAGGACTTGGAGTTGTCCTGGGTGGTGCTGCGGGGACAGTTACTGGACATTGTATGTCCTCCCATGGCCCACTGGGTGGACTGTGGGAGAGTGTGGGCTATGATGTGGACCACTGACCATGAGGTGCAGCGGTGCTCAGAGATGTATTCACCAAATGCAATGAATGTCTCATGATAATGGAGGAGGTTGTTGTTATGAGGGGAGGAGTGGGGTGAGTGGGGTTGGGGGTATATGGAGACCTCATATTTTTTGAATGTAACGTTAAAAAATAAACACCAAAAAAGAAAAAAGAATGATACAGATGTTTTGAAGTGAGATGTTTACATGTGATTTATTTTTAGAGTCTTCACAGAACTTAGTACAGTACTTTACACAGAGTGAACTCCCAATGTTTGCTGATGAGTAAGTGATCGAATATTGGCTTCACATTTATATATTATGCAACTTTATAAACCTTCAGTTAAAAAAAAAAAATAGAATTTTGACAACCAGGAAGATGGCAGCAGAGTAAGGAGCTCCTAGAGTCAGTTGCTGCTACAGGGCAGTTTGTAAACACCCAGAACTACCTGGAGATAGCTGAATTATCTGTTTGGGGGCTCCAGGAGACCAGAAGAGCATCCTGCAACATCCTTGAAGGAATGGAAGGAGGAGACTGCCCATCTTCAGAGAAGATTTATAAACTGAGTATTCGACACCACGGAGGCCGGTGCCCATCCTCCACTGGAGGCACAAGCTGCCTCGGGAGCTGTTCCATGGCTGGAATTGAAAGCTCCACTTCTCAAAAACGGGAGAGGAAGAGATGGTTGGGCACAAACTTCAGCTACTTATGAGTAAATTTGGCAGGCTAAGGTATAATTCTAAGAAAAACCTAAGTCTGAACTTGTCAAAGTCAGAAAGAGGCTGGTATCTGCCATCTTAACTCTGTGCCTGGTGCAAGGGGAAGTAGGGAAAACTGAAAATCATAGTGCTGGTAAAGATTGGCTTCTTTCTGTCCAGGTCAGACTACAGCTCTAGCAGAAGCCCCAGCCCCACCTCCAGCAGGGAGGAAGCTGGGTGGACGTGAGCCAGTTTCTCTGGGAAATTACCAGTCAAGCCACGGAGGGTGGTGATTATCCTACTTTGCCAGCATAAGCCACCCCAGGACCTATTCTATGGCTGCAATTTAAAGTTCTATTGCCCAAAAACAGGGGAGGAGGAGACGTTGGCCATGATTTCAGCTACTGATTAGTAAATTAGGCTGGCCAAAGTTTAACCCTAAAAACAGCTAAAGTTTGAAACCTATCCAAGTAGGAAAGAGGCGGATAGATGCCATTTTGACTCCACTCCCAGCATGAGCGGAAGCTGGGCTGACCGAAAATCAGAGTGGCGGAAGGAACTGGTTTCTTTCACCCAGATCAGCATGTAGCCCTAGTCTAGGCTTCAGCCCCACCTCTGGCAGGGAGGAGGCTGGCGGGCCCTGTATCAGCCTATCTAGGTAACTGCAGGTACCTTTGGTAGGCACAGACTGAATAATCAGAATTCTACTAGGGCAACTGTGGTCATCTTGGACCTGCACTGCATAGACTGCTGTCCATACCTGCAGCTCCATCCCCAGCCCAGGCAGGGGAAAAAGGGATGTGAAACTTCACCAGTCTCTCTGGGCAACTACAGTCTAGGCCTGCAAGACTTGGATTATTCCACAAAGCAGTGACTTTGTCCCTACCCCAGGCAAAGGAGAAAGTTGGAAGAAGCTTCATCAATCCTAGGGCAATGAGGGCGGTTTGAAACTCCACAGCTCATAACACCAAATATATCTTTGGCTCCCACTACAAAACCAGCAAGGGAGAAAGGGTAAGAAGCCCTAAACTAAAGAGAAAAACTGTACCCAGAATAAATAGTCTAGTAAGCCAGATACCAAGATACCAACAAAAAATTACAACCCACACCAAAAAACAGGAAGAGATGGTCCAGTTAAAAGAAAAAGATAAGCCTACAGATGACATAAAGGAGTTGAGACAACTAAGCATAGATGTTCAAACCAATCTCCTTAGTGAATTCAAAGAGATGGCTAAAGAGATTAAGGATATTAAGAAGACATTGGCTTAAAAGAAAATAAAGAAGAAAAACAGAAAATAATTTTAAAAATAAAATAAAAAGAAGACATTGGGGGAAATGTTACCCCTTGATGTGGCTCAACCAATTGGGGTGCCGTCTACCACATAGGAGGTTCAGGGTTTGATGCCCAGAGCCTCCTGGTGAAGATAAGCTGGCCCACTTAGCAAGCTGGCCCATGCAGGAATGCTGTCCCGCTCGGGAAAGCTGCCCTGCACAGGAGTGCCAGCTGATGCAGAGAGCAAGATGATACAACAAGAGACAAAAAGGAGAGAAAGTAAGAAGATGTAGCAAAACAGGGAGCTGAGGTGGCACAAGAGAGTAATCTCCTCTCTCCTACTCAGGAAGGGCCCAGGATTCGTTCCCTGAACCACCTAATGAGAATACAAGCAGACACAGAAGAACACACAGCAAATGGACATAGAGAGCAGACAACGGGGGGAGGGGAGGAGGGGATAAATAAAATAAACAAAAATAAATCTCTAAAAAAAAAGAAAAAGTTGACCTTGGATGAACACAAAGAAGAATCTAAAAGCAGACATAGAAAAATAGCTGCAATAAATGAAATTTAAAAAACATTTGAGTCCTATAATAGATTTGAGGAGACAGAAGAAAGGATTGGTGAGCTTGAAGAAATGGCCTCTGAAAGTGAACATACAAAAGAATGGATGAAGAACAGAAAAAAATGAACAAGGTCTCAGGGGACTAAATGGCAGCAAAAGACATACAAACATACACGTCATGGGTGTCCCAGAAGGTGAAGAGAAGGGAAAAGGGGCAGATGGAATATTTAAAGAAATAATGGTAGAAAATTTCCCAACCCTACTGAAAGACATAGATATCCATGACAAGAAACAATGTACTCCCATCCGAAAAAATCCAAATAGACCAACTCTGAGACACATACTAACCAGAATGTCAAATGCCAAAGACAAGAAGAGAATTCTGAGAACAGCAAGAGAAAAGGAAGGCATCACATATAAGGGATATCCAATAAGATTAAGTGCTGATTTCTCACCAGAAACCAGGGAGGCAAGAAGACATTGGTAGGATATATTTAAGATAATACAAGAGAAAAACTTCCAGCCAAGAATCTTATATGCAGCAAAATTGTCTTTCAAAAATGAGGGTGAGTTTAGAATACCCACAGATAAACAGAAACAGAGAATTTCTAACCAAAAGACCAGATTTTCAGGAAATACTAAAGGGTGTGCTAGAGTCTGAAAAGAAAAGTCAGGAGAGAAAGGCCTGGAAGAGAGTCTAGAAATGAGGAGTATGTCAATAAAAGTAACAAAGTGTCAAAAGAGTGGTGAAAATAAAATATGACAGATAAAACTCAAATAGCCAGGAATAAACATAAGCAAAGTGTAAAGCACTTGTATTCAGAAAACTGCAACCCAATATTAAAAGAAATCCAAAAAGGTTTAAATAGCTGGAAGAATATTCCATGCTCACGGACTAGAAGACTAAATATCAGTAAGATGTCAATTCTACTCAAACTGATATATAGGTTCAAAGAAATCCAAATAAAAATTCCACCAGCATTTTTTAAAAAATTGAAACAATTATCAAATATATTTGGAAGGGTAAGGGGGTCCTGAATAGCCAGAAATATTTAAAAAGGAAAAGCTAATTCTATCTCCACACTTTAAATCATAATACCTAGCTATAGTGGTAAACACAGCATGGTACTGGCATAAAGACAGACACATAGACCAACGGAACCAAATTTATGGTTCAGAAACAGACCTTCGCATGTATGGTCAAGTGATTTTTGACTAGCCTGTCAAACCCACACAGCTTGGGCACAACAGTCCATTCAAAAACAGTGCTGAAAGAACTGGATATCCATAGCCGAAAGACGGAAAGAGGACCCCTATCTCACACCTTATCCAAAAATTAGCTCAAAATAGATGAAAAACCTAAAAATAAAAGAACTATAAAGCTTCCAGAAGAAATTGAGGAAAATATCTTCAAGACCTGGTGGTAGGCAGCGGACTTGGCCCAGTGGTTGGGGCGTCCGTCTGCCACATAGGGAGGTCCACGGTTCAGGCTCCAGGCCTCCTTGACCCATGTGGAGCTGGCCCATGTGCAGTGCTGATGCGTGCAAGGAGTGCCGTGCCACGCAGGGGTGTCTGCCGCGTAGGGGAGCCCCATGCGCAGGGAGTGTGCCCCGTAAGGAGAGCCGCCCAGCGCGAAAGAAAGTGCAGCCTGCCCAGGAATGGTGCCGCACACACAGAGAGCTGACACAACAAGATGACGCAACAAAAAGAAACAGATTCCCATGCCGCTGATAATAACAGAAGCGGACAAAGAAGACGCAGCAAATAGACACAGAGGGGTGGGGGGGGGGAGGGGAGAGAAATAAATAAATCTTTAAAAAAAAAAAAGACCTGGTGGTAGGTGGTGGATTCTTAAACGAGGTAAGATGAGGACTGAGATGGACTACCGATGTTTAATGTATGTAGAAGTTTTAATTAGCTTTACTGTAAAAGTGTGGAAAAGTATAGAGTGGATGGTAACACGTAGTAAGAGCTTGTTTATAAATGGGTATGTGGCTGAAAATGGTAGTCGAGATATGTAAATGTCCACTGACAGAATGCTAGAGAATAATCTAGAAGATGAACAGCACGGTAAACCAAAAGGTGGATGAGAAGTATAGTTGATTGTACAGATGCAACAAGTATCCTTTGTGAGCTACAGCAAATGTATATCACTATTGCAGGGTGGTGGGAACGTGGAGAAGCATGTGAAAAATACAACTGTAGTGACCTATGGACTGTTGTTAGCAGTAATAATATAATATTCTTGCATCTATGCGAAAGATGTACTGTTTTGATAACAGGGCAGTATGGAAAATGTGAGCCAAATGTACACTATGGACGTGGTAACAATCAGATGATATTATCTTATTTGTAACAAACGTTCCACCACAGTACGGTGTGTTTATAGATGGATGTTGTTTGGGAATTCTGCATTATGTGCATGACTGTTTTATAAATTTACAACTTTGGTCATAAAAATATTTTTAAAAAATAATAATAGGGTAGGTTGGGGGGGAAATACACCAAATGTAAGATAAGGACTATAATTTGTAATAAAATTTTGACAATATTCTTTCATGATCTGTAACAAACATCTTCTGACAATGCAAGTTGTTATTGGAGGGTTGATGTATGGGACTCCTGTATGATGTTATGCACGTTTGCTTTGTAAGTTCACAACTTTATATACTTATTGTTTATGTATGTTCACATATAAATGATATAAATAGGGTGGGTTGGGGAAATTATTTTGATTAGTAGTAATATTTTGACAATGCTCTTTAATCAATAGTTAAAAATGTTTAACAACAATGCAAAGCATTTGTGGTAGGGTGAGGTATGACAGTCCTGTATGATGTTATATATGTTTTTTAAGCTCACAACTACTACTATACTCTCATTGTTTATGTATATTTATGTATGAGTGATATACTTCAATGAATTTTTTAAAAACGAAAAAAAAAATACATAGAATTTCTAAAAAATCCCCTAAGATCATTTTTAGGAGTCATGTTTTACTCTACTCCTATTCATTACCTGTATTCAATTAACCAAGAAGTCCCTTTATTTTGTTTGACTTTTTCCACTCTCACCCATCTTTATGCAGTTACCTTCTATTCAGAGAAACCATATTTCTATAAATATTTTGAAACTGTACACTCAACAATGACTTACTTCAAAATTATGATTTCCAAAATCTCTGTAGAATCCAAATATTGAAATGCTCTACTCATTGTGTCTTTATATAGTATGCTAGCCTAGCTTATATTCTTTACAATTTTCTCTACTTCAATGTCCTAAATGATTTTTCTTAGTCACTCTGTATTTGCACAGTTGATCTTAGTGATCTCATTCTCAATTATGACTGCGCAGTGTGGATGATTTCCAAATCAACAAGTTTAGCAGTGGTCCCTTCAGTCCTGTATCTCTACCTGCCTGCTGATAACCTCTTAAACTCAACATGACCAAAACAGAGCGTACCCCACCCACACGAAACTAGATTACCATCCTGAATTCCCTACTTCTGTTAATCATTCTTTTATAGTTTTTTCTTCCCCTTTCCCCTCTCCCTCCCTGCTGTTTTTGCTGTGTAACCTTCTTTATCTATTTCTCTTTTTTGTCTTTTCTCATCTTTCTCCTCTAGGATTCACCAGGATTCGATCCTAGGGACCTCTGATGTGGAGAAAGTTTCCGTCAATTGCACCACCTCAGTTCCTGGTCTCTGCTGTGCTTCACCTTGACTCTCCCCTTCCTCTCTCTTTTGTTGAGTCATCAACTTGCTGCACGACTCACTTGTATGGGCACAGGCTCACTGTGCGGGCACTCAGCTTGCTGTGCAGGCACCTGGCTTGCCGCACGGGAACTGGCTCACCACTGGGCACTCACGTGGGCACTTGGCTCACCGAGAGGGGACTGGCTTGCTGTGTAGGCACTTGGCACACTGCATGGGCACTCAGCTCGCCACGCAGGCATGCTTTTTCCTCTTTATTTCACTAGGAGGCTCCAGGGATCAAACCTGGATCCTCCCATATGGTAGGCAGAGGCCTTATCATTTGAGCCACATCCGTTTGCCTGTTAATCATTTTTGATAACCAATCGGTAAGACTCAGATTTGTGTTCAACTTGTCCCTTTCTCTGTTTACATATATTTATGAAGTAATTAATTTCTATGATATTTTTCTTTCTTCAAAAATCTTATTACCTCCTTCCTTTCTATCCTCAGTACTATCATCTTTGCTTAGGTCCTTAAACATCTATTACTATAATCACTTTCTTACCCCCAATTTCTCCCACTCTATTCTGCACACCAATGGATTAATTACACTGTTGGGAAGCATATGTGGCTCAAATGACAGAGCGTCCGCCCACCATACAGGAGATCCAGAGTTCAAACCCAGGGCCTCCTGGCCCATGTGGTGAGCTGGCCCACTGGCAGTGCTGCCACACACAAGGAGTACCATGCCATGCAGGGGTGTCTTCTGCGTAGGGGAGCCCCACACGCAAGGAGTGTGTCCCACATGGAGAGCCGCCCTGCATGAAAAAAGGGCAGCCTGCCCAGGAATGGCGCTGCACATATGGAGAGCTGACGCAACAAGATGACACAACACAAAGAAACACAGATTCCTGGTGCTGCCAAGAATGCAAGCGAACACAGAACACACAGCGAATGGACAAAGAGAACAGACAACGGGGATGGGGATTGGGGGGGGGGAGGGAGAGAAATAAATAAAAATAAATCTTAAAAAATAAAAAAGATTAGCAATTATCTAGTTCAGAAGTCAGCAAAGTTTTTTTTGCAAAGGGTAGGCAATAAATACTTTGAACTTTTTGAGCTGCACAGTCTGTCACAACTCCTCATACATGCTACAAAAGCAGCCATAGATAATATGTAAATGAAAGTACATGGGTGTGTTCCAACAAAACTCCTTACAAAAACAGGTTGCAGACATATTATAATCACTATAACTAACATGGCTGGTTTGTGAGACTGTGGCTGAAATGGGTAGTCTAGGGATTAAATATCAATTGAAAGAAAGCTAGACAAAAAGCTAGGGACTGAATAATAGTAAAACTGCAGGTAGATGAGGATTGTTGTTAATAGTACAAATACAAGAATGATCTCCTATGAACTAGAACAAATGTACCTCACTATCATAAGGTGATAATAATATAGCGATGCCAGGGAAAAGCACAATTAATGTACCTTACAGATTACAATTAACAGCAATATTTTTACATTCTTGCATCAATGTCAAAGAAGGTACTATATCAACACTAAGGGTCAATACTAGGGGGAAAGGGGTTTTTTTCTTTTGGACTAAGGAAAATGTTCAAAAACTTACTGAGGTGATAACTGTACAACTCTGTGAAAGTGAAAGCCACTGCATGTACACTTTGTACAGACTGTACATGCAGGAGACTGTGTAACAACAGTGAACCATGTGGTGGAAGATGGACTATGGTTAATAGTACAACTCTCAGAGATGTTCTCTCATGAACTGTAACAAATATACAATACTGATACATGGTGTTACTAACAGGCGGTATGGAAAAAATATACCAAATGTCAGCTATGGACCTTAGTTAGTGGTAATATTCTGATGATCTTTCATAACCTGTAACAAATGCTACACAACAATGTAAGGTACTGGTGGAGGAGTGCTGTATGGGAATTCTAACATTATGTATGATTATTTTGTAAGCGCACAACTTCTCTAATAAAAAGATATATAATTTGTTTTAAATATATATATATATATTTTTTTTTTTTTTTTTTTAAGGAAAAGCAGGGAAAAAAAAAACGGTTGCAGGGCAGGATTTGGCCTGTGGGCAATAGTTTTAGCAATGTCTGACTTAGAAGTGGCTCTACACTTTTTGTTTGTTTTTAGTTTTGTTTTCATTCGTCAAGCAAAAGTACTTTTTCTCAAACAAAGTTTAAGTGGAATCTAAGCAGAGCCTTAACATAAATAAAAGAACTGTTCCAGTTAATCAAGAAAAGAGAAGAAGTATAGAGTAAGAAAGGTCCACTAGAACTCCTCCCTCTCTTACACCCATTCTTCCCCTAAAGTTTGCAGAATATAATATGATTGTGTCTAAAGCCCTCATTTTTACCAGTAAGACGAGGGAAGAAAAGGTCTCAGATGGGGAAAATATCAGGAAGAAAACTAGAGTTAGTGCTAATTAAAATCTAGACCTCAATTTCTGGTTGTATGCCCTAACCATTAAACTACAATAGTTATTATCTTTGGGTCTATTAGAAATAAAGTGGGAAGATAAGGCTCTTTATTATGTTTTCTGACTTGATAGAGCCTTATTATTTAAATCAGATTGGATTGATAATTTAAATTCACAAAATATTTTTTTACCTAGTCAAGAGTCTTTATTCTTAGATCCATCTGTTATTGTTCCTGAAAGATTCAAACTGCAGAAATTTGAAGGAGTGTAACAGTGACTAAGGTGATCATTGCTATGAAACCATGATTAGCAATTCAATGGCTTTAAATTTGTCCCTTTTTCCATACAATTTTTATAGGTCTCTGCTGAACTATATTATCATAATCTACCAAAAAGAACTAAAAGAGGGTTACATCTAAGGATCACCAATGTGCTTTAAAACAGAATTTCCAAAGTACATACCAAAGAAATAACTGCTAAGAGCCCAAACACAGAGACTTCACAAATGTCAAGATTGTCATCATCGGAAGGGAAAACTTACATATTAAAAAAAATGACTTATTTTCATTTTCATTGTAGGGTTACCTCTTAATTTAAAACATAACCCTGACAATTCCTGACAGTTTCTCTGCCTAAGATGCACGTAAATGTCTATAGTATGAGCTCCACCTTTACTGAAGGAGAGGAAGGAGATACTGTTGGAAATTTAAAATAACTAGCTATAATTGAGAATAATGAGATAGGAGCTGGGACACATTATTAATACTTTATAATATTTTCAGTGTACATTACCCAGACAAACTATAGCGCTGTTTTTTGAGCTTAAGGATAAGAATCACACAGACAACATATTACATGCATTCTAAGAAGAATCCATTTTAATTTGTTAAATTTTGTAATAATGATTAATTTTTAATATGGCAAAAGTAGTTTCTGAATTTATTACTGTGATATATAGTTGTATGTTTGATTAAAGGTTGCTTAATTTCCAAAAATTTTTTTAAAATTTTAAATGACTAAGCTATATTAAACAGAAAAACCCCAAATCATTGTCAAATAACATACAGATTTACGGCACACTTTGCTT
Organism: Dasypus novemcinctus; assembly: GCF_030445035.2. Taxonomy (NCBI): domain Eukaryota; kingdom Metazoa; phylum Chordata; class Mammalia; order Cingulata; family Dasypodidae; genus Dasypus; species Dasypus novemcinctus. The sequence continues at coordinate 82,269,200 of NC_080680.1, read as the reverse complement.
GCCACACTTGAAAATGGTTTTACAGAATACAAATGATTAATACCTGAAATTTCTTTCCTATGCAAAAACACACTTATTTCTTTTTACTTTTATAGGTTTTTTCCTAAAGAGTCAGAAGTAAGATCATTACATAGCAAAATATTTTTATATTAAAAATATATGGCAATGAAGTCATGAAGCATATGACAACATGGATGAACCTAGAGGTTATTAAGTTGAGTAAAGCAAGCCAGACACTAAAAGACAAATACTGAATGATTGCGCTACTATAAACTAAATAGATTATGTAAACTGATGGAGTTAATAACTAGAATATAGGGCACCAGAAAACAGAATGTGGTTAGAGAATGGAAAGCTGAGGTTTAATCTGTGCAGGACTGGTAAAAAGGTGGTTCATAAATCTTTGGAAATGCATAGATACAGTGAAAGCACATCGCAGTGTTTAACTAGCAGTGCTAATAAATGAGTATGATAATGGTTGAAAGGAAAGTCTAAAGTCATGTATATTACTATAAGAAAAGCTAAAAAAATGCAACATGGGGCGGTGGACTTGGCCCGTGGTTAGGGCGTCCGTCTACCACATGGGAGGTCCGCGGTTCAAACCCCTGGTCTCCTTGACCCATGTGGAGCTGGCCCACGCGCAGTGCTGATGTGCGTAAGGAGTGCCGTGCCACGCAGAGGTGTCCCCACGTAGGGAAGCCCCACGTGCAAAAAATGCGCCCCGTAAAGAGAGCCACCCAGTGCAAAAGAGTGCAGCCTGCCTAGGAATGGTGCCGCACACACGGAGAGCTGACACAACAAGATGACGCAACAAAAAGAAACACAGATTCCTGTGCCGCTGACAACAACAGAGGCGGACAAAGAAGTCGCAGCAAATAGACACAGAGAACAGACAACTGGGGTGGGGAGGGGGAAGGGGAGAGAAATAAATAAATAAATAAACAAATCTTTAAAAAAAAGTAACATGGGCCTATTTGGCATAGCAAAACCTTATGTGAAATATGAGTATGGGTGATTTTGCATATATAAGACTGTCTTTCCTTTGAAATAAAACAAATGTACATTAATGATACAAGATGTTAATATCAGGCAAAAACACAACCAAAGCAAACTATGGACAGTAGTGTACAATAATTTATTAAAAATTTTCACTAAAGGTAAAAAAAGGGGAAGAGGGGGAATATACTAAGTAAAAGATACTAGACAAAAGGTACTACACATGGTTTGACTCCATCTATCCAAAATACAAGTACAAATAAATTAGAGGTGGCAACAGAATAGTAGCTATGTACGGCAGGGGAATGATAAAGAGATAGATTCAAAGGTGATTAAGGAGTAGAGGTGTGTTTTTTGGGGTCTGTTTATTATTATTGTTGTTGTTGTTGTTGTAATGAAAATGATCTAATATTGACTGAAGTGATGAATGCACGAAGTGATGAATGCACAACTTATGATTATACCAAATACCGCTGATTGTATACCGTGGATAGATTATACATTCTCAAATGGTCCCATTCACAATGGGGTCAACTCCTACCCTCCAATATATACATGGCTTGTGTTTTCACAGTAAGATTATCTCTGATTATAAAACATAACCTTCACAATTCTTATCAGTCTCTCTCCCTAAGTCACTGTAAGAGCGATATACCTGCAGCGAATAAAGAAAAAAGAAAGCTTGGTAGGAGAAAATCCTGAAAATTTAAAACAAATAGTAACAAGTCCTAAATATTAACAACAGTGAGAGAGAGGCTTCAATGCAAGTATATTTTTTAGGACTTTCCCTCGGTATTAGTCAATTTGGCTGGCTATCTGATTTCAGATTCAGTTATTTTAAATCATTTATTAGAAATTACGCCTGGGAAGCGGACTTGGCCCAGTGGTTAGGGCGTCCGTCTACCACATGGGAGGTCTGCAGTTCAAACCCCGGGCTTCCTTGACCCGTGTGGAGTTGGCCCATGCAGCAGTGCTGATGCACGCAAGGAGAGCTGTGCCACACAGGGGTGTCCCGCGTGTAGGGGAGCCCCACATGCAAGGAGTGTGACCCGTAAGGAGAGCCGCCCAGCGCTAAAGAAAGTGCAGCCTGCCTAAGAATGGCGCCGCTCACATGGAGAGCTGACACCACAAGATGACGCAATGAAAAGAAACACAGATTCCTGTGCCGCTGACAACAGAAGTGGACGAAGAAGATGCAGCAAATAGACACAGAGAACAGACAACTGGGGCAGCGGGTGGGGGGGGAAGAGGAGAGAAATTAAAAAAAAAAATTACCCCTTACCTACAGAGTCAAAACTACTTACACTAGGACATAAATATGAAGAGGAGGTTGTCATAGCAGTTAATATAAAATCAAATGCATACTGCATACATATGTAGAAAAAATTCCTTTCTTGACCATTCTAAGAAACGTCTTGACAACATTTCATGTAAAAATGATTCAGTGGGGAATCAATACACTGCTGTCCCTATGAGATAAAACACTGGTTTTCTAAATATTTAGAGCAAATACAATTGGAAGGAGGTAAAATAATGACTAACAATGGTACCACTAAGATTTCTCTCAGATGCAAAAAACATACTTTTTTTTTTCATGTTCCCTAACATTTCTCTGTGGTTAAGAAATATGATCAATACATAGGTAATTCATGTATTGGTAGGAGACCAGAATGAAAATGACAGAAAATGCTATACGGCATCATTAGTAAAGAAATAATAGTTACATTACCTAGAACAAAAGATAAGAGTTTAGGATGTCAGGAACAGTTTAAAGCCTACGATCAAGTAATACTCTGTCACTACTTTGTTACTTATGTGGGAGTGTTAGCAAAAGGATTATTGCTAATCCTTTTACTGTGAATAATGATTCATTGAAAATTTCCTACATTAATTCCTGTGACCAGAAAAACATACCCTCATAGGCCAAGATATTTTCCCCTCCCTTAGATAACAATATTAAGATGTTTACAAGATACATATATATATATATATATACACACATACGCTTTCAATTAGATCAGATTACCAACTGCATTGTATGCATTTATTGAAGACTGAGCATTTACAGCTTTCATTTTTACTGTAATCTTAAATTAAATGCAAGTGTTAGGTATCAACTAAGATTGGTAGCAAAATTTCAAAATACTTTCTCAAATAGTTGAGTTTCATTCAGAGAAATAAAGAAGCAGGATATTAGAATGAGGCTAAGGGCATCTTTTGTCAGTAACCTGTGTTGCTCCCTCTGGCCTCATAAACAAGCTGCTCCTTTTTGAATACAGCAGACCTTCAATTTAAATTTATGGAAAGACTGAAGCAGGAGAGCCTGCACTCAAACAATTTTAATAACCTATTAAGTTGCGACTTCAGATTCATTTTATAACCAAGCTCCTCAGGGAGCTATGCTATCTGGATAAAGATAAAATTTTTTTCCTTTAAAGATAAATAGCATCATTAATCTGCAACATTTCTTTTCTATTATCTTTCGAAATGAGGAGTTATTTTGTTCTGATCTTGAAGTAATTAGCCTTCATTCACTAGCCTGAAAATGTCTGTGTTCTGAAAATTAAAAATGTGTCATTAAGTGGAATTTACCATAATGTCATTTATCTTTATATAGTTCATCAGTGACAGCAATGGGCCTGGGAATCCATCAGCTTTTACCAAGGAAGCATTAAAACAAATTGAAAAACAGAATAATCCCAGGCACTCTTTAACACAGTCAAAGCCATTTGGGTAATTAAATAGTGGTATTTAAAGTTTTAATTTAGATTTTTCCCTCTGTTCATCAGTAGTCAAATGAGATGTTCATATTCATAACTGTTTGTAATAAAAGGTTTCACAAAGCAAGCAGAATATCAATGCTATTAAATTTAATGTATCGGGAGAACTTTAATCTACAAAATAAGTTTTTTTCATGTACCCTAATTTCTGAGATTACATCAGAAGTAAACTCTTTCTTCAATTGCCTAGACTGCAATATTAGCTTTATGTGGACTGATGATTCAAACCCCTTAATAACTTACAAATAAGGGAGGTGGCATGAAATTCAACTTCACTGTTGTTAATGTTGGGGAAGAATATTATCGTCTCCATCTGAAATTTGTTTCCACTAACCACATCCTTCCAACAAAGACTGCATAGAATAGGCATAATTATGAAAAGAAATTTGGCTTGATGATGATAACCTAAGACTACAGGCTAAAATACAAATCTTGGAGTGGTGGGGTAGCACAGAGGCATACACTTGCCAAATAACTAAATATATATACACAAACACATAATCAGGTAAACAGCATATGATGTACAAACTTATCTCCAAACCACATTTTCCCACTTAAGACATTAAGAATACTTTGAACAACAGAATTAACAAAAGATACAACATAATTCAATCAGCTGAAAAGGCTAAACTGTCATAAAGATGTTTCATAAGTATAGCAGCTTCAAAATACAGAGCTCAGTAACCTTATTCAAAATAATAAATATTCACTATTTCCTTGTCTGTATATTCAAAAGCAATGTAATTTTTGAAAATGTGTTCTTAACATAAGAACAAACCAACAACACAAGAATTAACTTAATGCAACGTTGCTTGCTAATAGGTAATTCATATTCTGAACTTACACAATATACTCAAATGTGTTAATGAGTGTTTTGGTATGATTTTCTGATTTTATGTTAAAAACTACTGGATAGGGAAGCAGACTTGGCCCAATGGATAGGGCGTCCGCCTACCACATGGGAGGTCTGCGGTTCAAACCCTGGGCCTCCTTGACCTGTGTGGAACTGGCCCATGTGCAGTGCTGATGCGTGCAAGGAGTGCCCTGCCATGCAGGGGTGTCCCTTGAGTAGGGGAGCCCCACGCACAAGGAGTGCACCCCATAAGGAGAGCCGCTCAGCACGAAAGAAAGTGCAGCCTGCCCAAGAATGGTGCCGTACACACAGAGAGCTGACACAGCAAGATGATGCAACAAAAAGAAACACAGATTCCTGGTGCCACTGATAAGGATAGAAACGGTCACAAGAAGAACACAGCGAATCAACAGAGAACTGACAACTGGGGGGAGGGGGAAGGGGAGAGAAATAAATAAATCTTTAAAAAGAAACACAAACTACTGTATAATTAAAGTTTGGAACTCTGCCACTTTATTATGTATTTTAGGGTTTCAAATGCTTTTTTGGGGGAGAATAAATGAGAATAAATGATTCTTCATAAAATATCTACGATAGAGAGTAGCTTGCATGGCTGATGAATTCATACACACATATACATAATCAAATACTACTGATCAAATTACTACCAAATATTGGTTAAGAACCTACAATCTTTAAAAGTACTTTTATATAAATGTACTTATCATTTAACAGCGGTACCGCTGCAATGCTGCTGATCTAATCTGCAATCAGTCTAGGAAATTTAAATCTGAAGATAGAGCTTTTTAAAGCACATTTATGATTACACATCATACATTTGTTTAAGAGAATATGCAAAGTAATACATCAGAGCATTTTAGGACTGGAAAACTTTAGAAACAAACTAGTTTATACTAAGGAAAAGAAAGGAGATTCTAGGAGGTGAAAACTTGGCGTATTTATGCAAGTAGTCAACAAAAGCACACCTAGGATTAGAATCCATACATCCAGCCTATTCTTACACGATTCTGCCCTGCAGAGCAATGAATCAAAAAACATTTAGTACCTAAAGATGTAAAGACTTCATTCAGATAAACAGACTGTAACAATAAAAATCACATTCTGAATCTGACAGCTGTCTGAGGAAGTTTCCAGTTAATATTAGAATCATTTCATCCATAAAACAATTAACAAGCTTTTCTTTGCCTAGGATGATCTTTTGAAGTTTTAACCAATTATTTTTAAATACAATATATCTTGCTAATTTCTGTGCAATTTTTCTATTTCCCCTGACCTATCAGGTTTTTAAAAAAATTTTTTTTTATTTTATTGTTTTAACTAACAATACAATCGCCTTTAAACAAGGCAAAGGCATTGGCCCAGCCAGGCTGAGCAGAGGAAGCAGTCTGAAACAAATCAAATTTGATCAAATACAAATACCTAAAATAGTCCAAAGTCAAATAAACAATTTGTGATTATCCCCATTACTTCTTTTCTGCACTAAACATTACTAATTTCAACTTCTGATAAAATTTCAACACATCTTATATGCACTTGTAATACTGTTTGTAGTGTTCAAAAGAAGAAAATCCTGAATATCAAAGGGAACAATTCAATAAATTCTGAAATAGTAACTCTATAGAATACCATAACTATTTAAAAAAAAAACAAAAACTCAAGCTCTACATGAATTAACCAGGAAATATTACAGAGTCAACAAAGTGGGAAAACTTTTCTCAGAGAAGTATGAAAATTAACAACCTAAACTACCACATATACTTACATATTATGTGTATATTTGTGAGTATGTGTGTATATGTATGTGTATATTTAAAAGCTCTTTATATAAATACAGAGAAAGGTATAGAAGAATATACACCAAGCAGCTAACACTGTGTTTGGAGGACAAGAAAGCAGGGAGAGGGAGAGAAAATTAACACTTTCTTCATAAATCTTTTGTTGGTTTGTTTCACATTTTGCAGTAAGATGAAATAATTCTTCTAATAAAGTGACCTGATGTGTTATGTTAGACATGGACCCTGAAGTAAGGCTGAGCTGCCCTAGCCTGTAATTTATCAGGGTCTTGGAGGTCTAGAATTTGACCTTTGTTGACAAGAATATTTACTAAGACCCTGGTGTTCATTTCATCCCAATGATACTGATGGCCAACTCAAAACAAAACAAAACAACCCGGCCATTTTTTTTTTTTTAAGATTTTTCATTTATTTCTCTTCCCTACCACCCCCCACCCTCACCCCCCTGGTTTTCTGCTCTCTGTGTTCATTGGCTGTGTGTTCTTCTGGGTCCACTTGCATTCTTGTCAGTGGCAGAGGGAATCTGTGTCTCTTTGTTGCATCATCTGCTGCATCAGCTCTCTGTGTGTGCAGCACCACTCTTGGGCAGGCTGCCCTTTTTTCGTGCGGGGTAGCTCTCCTTACGGGGCACACTCCTTGCACATAGGGCTCCCCTGAGCGGGGGACACCCCTGCGTGGCACGGCACTCCTTGCGCGTATCAGGACTGCACATGGGCCAGCTCACCACATGGGTCAGGAAGCCCTGGGTTTGAACCCTGGACCTCCCATGTGGTAGGCGGATACCCTATCAGTTGAGCCAAAGCCACTTCCCCCCAGCTATTTTATGACTGCACCTTCCTTTTAAAAACAATGATTATTTTGTTAAAGATCTCCTCTCTTCTAATGTACGAAGCACTTCTAACCCTTTTAGAGGTTATTATCAGGATGACTCTCCAAATCTGTAGGCCTATACATTAAGATTAAAACGAAAATATTTCTCTTATAAGTAAAATAAATACTCTTAGGTAAGGTGAAGATAGGTTTTTCAATCTCAGTACCATTGATATTTTGGGCCAGATAATTCTTTGTTGAAAGAACTATCTTGTTCATTTTAGGATCTTTAGCAACACCCTTGGTCTCTACCCAGTAGATGCCAAGAACCTGGCTTCCTCAGTTAAGATAACCAAAAATGTCTCCAAACACTGCCACATGACCCCTGAAGCAACACTGCCTCCAGCTGAGAACCACTTTTGCTACAGGTTTTGCAAGAGAAACAATTTTGAATGTTTTAACACCAGTAACCCCTATTCCTTACAGCCTACTGGGCAACACTTACAATGAACATTCTACAGTGAAAATTTCTAAATATAAAACAATTACTATCACACCATTAACACCCAATTTCCAAGACATGAAAACAAGTTTTAAAAAGTGTCTGGAAATGAAAGACCTCTCTTTAAGAAATACACTTCTTGCCTTCTAGGTATAACCAAAGAAAATGTCTGTAGATATGGATCAAAGTACCTCTATAAACTCAGTATTTTATGACTAAGATAGAAGGAGAACAATACCTTTTTTAACAAATCAATGTTATTGATACATATTAATAAAGCATAAATATATCCAAAGAGCACAATCAGTGGTATTCGGTGTAATCACATATTTGTGCATTCATCACTTCAATTATTCTTAGAGCAACTTCAATATTACAGTAATAATAATAAACAAAAAACTAACAAAACTCACCCCAATCTCTCTATGCTTCCCCTGCCATACATAGCTGCTACTCTTTCTCCTTCTAATATATTTGTACTGATATTCTGTAAAAAGTCTTACATATGCAGTATCTCCCATATTCGTGGATTACATGAAGTTTTACTGTCATATTTAGTACCATGTTACAAGCTTTAGCTTTCCTTCTAATTATATACATGACCTTAGACTTTCCCTTTAAACCAGTCATACCCGTACATACATATATGCTCACTGAAAAAATGTGAACCAAATTCAATACTTGATTTTTCCAACTTTTAGAAGAGGTATCTCTTTCTCTTTGACCATCAAGTATATAATGTCATAAAATTAAAAAACATGTATTAAAACATGAGGATTTTAATCAATGTAAAAGAGTTAACTCCCAGTTTACTAGAAGTTCTTCTTTTTTTTTTTAAGATTTTTTTAAAACTCCCCGCCCCCTCCTTCCCCGCCCCCCCCCCCCCCCCCGCATTGGCTGTGTGTTCTTCTGTGGCCGCTTCTATCCGTATCAGCAGCACCAGGAATCTGTGTTTCTTTTTGTTGCGTCATCTTGCTGTGTCAGCTCTCCGTGTGGGCGGCACCATTCCTGGGCAGGCTGCACTTTCTTTAGCGCTGGGTGGCTCTCCTTACGGGGCGCACTGCTTGCGCGTGGGGCTCCCCTACACGGGGGACACCCCTGCGTGGCTGGGCACTCCTTGCACGTATCAGCACTGCGCATGGGCCAGCTCCACACGGATCAAGGAGGCCCGGGGTTTGAACCGCAGACCTCCCATGTGGTAGGCGGACGCCCTATCCATTGGGCCAAGTCCGCTTCCCTACTAGAAGTTCTTGAGGACTAAAATGTTCAAAATAATTACACTTTCCCCAGTAACCAGGAAAACTCACTAAATGATTAACTGGAGTCATTAGCATTCCGAGCAGAGGGAACTACAGAAAAAAAGCAAAGCAACAAGTAAGTATGAGTATACGCCTTTGAGAGTGTGTGTATGCAAACCTATGTGTTTAAATAGACACACAAATCATTTGACCTGACAAATGGAATGACTTTTCTTCTTTAGTTACAGAATTCTATTTTAAAGAGAGCCAAACAGGCAAAAGACATTAAAGCCTAAAAGCTCTGACTAAAGGAGAAAGACAAGAGCCTTGTCACTTTGATCCTCACATCTCTAAGGGAATGCCCAAGGCTCTGATGAACCTTTTATAAAACCAGTGGACAAATATTTAGAAAATACAAGAAGAAGTTGAGAGTAAGAGTAATTGGTTAAAAGGTTGTCTGTAAATCTTTAGAAATGAACGGAAATGATGAGAACACATCATGGTGTTTGTGACTACCAGAGCTATTAGATGGGTATGACAGTGTTTTGAACGGGAAATTCTAAGGACATGTATATTACTAGAAGGAAAGCTAAAAAATGTAACATGGGATTGTATAGCATCATGAAACCTCATGTAAAATACAAATATGGGTGACAGTGCATATACAAGACTATTTTTACAAAATACAAATACAAATAAGCCAGAGAAAAGGAACCAGAATAGCAGTTATATATGGCAGGGGAAGCATAGACAGATTGAGAGATAATGCGTTTTGTTTGGTTGGTTATTGTTTTATTGTTATTATTATTCCTGGATTTAAAAAATGCTCTAAAAATGACTAAAGTGACGAATGCACAACTATGTGATTATACCAAATACCACTGACTGTACTCTTTTGGATGGATTATGCTTTTTATTAATACGTATCAATGAAACTGATTTGTTTAAAAAAAAAGGTGGGGAAGCATATTGTGAATTGCCTTAAATGCTGGTTTGAAGAACTGCATTTTAGTGGACGCTAGGGAGCCATTGCAGGTGTCAAAACGGGGGAGGGATATAAAAAATGTAGCCTAGAGAATAAATGAATAGTATACCTAATTATTAGATACTAGTCTTCAAAAACTTTCTATATCTTTTACTCATCCTATAAAAAAGATCTATGAAATAAGACTAGCATGGACAGTATGATGGAGAAATGTAACTTAGAGTAAGGGTACATTTTAACATCACGTATCCAAATGTTCATCAACTATGGAATACAGTTATTTCTACTTGATAAAGTACAGCCTCTTAACGTGCGTTTCCTAAGAGCCCACAGCTGCAGATGCAGACTTTTAGGTGTCGTTTTCCATGTCAAGTGGCAACCAGTAGTCATACCATCTGTCAGTTTGACAAATACTCTCTGGACATTCAGAGATAAAGAGCATAAAGTGCATATACACAACGCCCTCCCTGACAAAAAAGAAGCCAAGGAGATAAGGTCCAGCCACTAGAGGGAAGACAATCAAGCTAGCAGGAAAGGACTGGAAACTGGCCACGACAAAAAACCAGAGGAGGGAAAAGGGAAAAGAAAACTTGCTCACTCTGTAAGGGGAAAGAGAAAAAAGAGAGAGCACGCACTAATCATAATATGAGATCAAATGGGCAAATGGAAAGAAAAAATATGTCCTTGGTGGATCAAAGAAGAGATTAATCACTCAGAAAGCCTTCTGGCTTCACAAAAGAGCTATCTGCCCAAGTTATCAAACAATCCTCAGCACCAACCTGCGCACTCTAATACCTTCTCTCGCAAAGATGTTCCTATCTAACCGCTCTTCACCGCTACAGAATCCTAAATGTTATAATATACCCACTGGTTTCACTTATACACACAACTATTTCTTGTCCTTCCCCATTGTATGTATTCAATCATGCATTCAAAAAAGGTGCTAAGCCCTGGTAAGGCAGGAGTGAACCAAAAATAAAGCTGCTCTAGTGGGTAGAGTAAACCAATAAACAAGCAAGCACACACATATATATATACACATATGTATTTACATATATAAAATATATAAGGTGGTGATATATTATATGAAGAAAAATAATATAGGGAAAAGGGATAGAGAATGGTGGGGTAAGAGGAGATGATATTTTATATAGGACAGTCAGAGAGAAGTCCTCTCTGATAAGATGACATTTGAGCAGAGATCTAAAAAAAAATAAGGTAAATAGCCAAGCAGACATTGAGGAGAGCATTCCCAGGAAATGGCATACTAAGTACAAAATCCATAAGGCAGGATACACTTGGAACTCTGAAGAAACAGCAGCAGTCTGGCTGAAGCAAATTAATGATAGATGATAGTGCTAGTTATAAGACTAGAGAGGTAACAGAAATCCAGATCATAAATAACCTTTCAGATCATGGAATAGACATTGATTATTATTATTCAAAGTAAAATGGAGAGCCACTAAAAAGTTTTGTACAAACAAATGACATCATTTGACTCATGCTGCTGTGTGGAAAAAGGTAGAAGCAAAAGAACCACTTAGTTACTGCAGTTGTCCAGGCAATGATAATGGTGCTTGGACCAAGGTCACAGCAATGAGGATGGGTAAAAAGTGATCAGTTTCTGATTCTAAATATATTGCAAAGGTTTATGCTGCCAGGATATGCTGATGGTGTGGATGTGGGATATGCAAGACAGACAGTTCAAGATGACTAAGGATACTCCCAGCCCATGTTCATCAACCAATATGATCGATTTCACTTTCACTTACTCCTTCACCTCTCATTCTATCTCATTTCACACCACTACTTCTGTTCTTGCCCTTACCCTCCTTTTCTCCCAATTACAGCTCATACTGGAAGGTGAGAAGGTAGTGGTAAAGGAACTATATTGAAGAAGTTAACAAAGAAAGTATAGTGGAGAAACTAGGAGCATCAAGTCACACAAAGAAAAAGCTGATGTGAACAACAGTGTAACACTAATACCTAAGAGGTGCCTTAGCAAAAGTTTAAAACTATTCATTCAATCTCAACTATAGAAAGAAACAGAATGGATGCACATATACAAACAGCAAAATGTGACTATAACAGTAAACTAATATATTCAAGATACACCATTCACATTCTTCTGTTAGGAGGAAAAAAAAACAAACCTGAGGCTATTTCTTACAATGTTAAGTTTTTATATCTTTGGAGAGAAAAAAAAATTAGCCTACTCAATGAAAATTCTAATAGCAAGATTTTTTTCATCCCATTGGAACTATCTACTCCAATGAATTACTTTGGTTTTGGGGGAAAAACAACAACAACTGTACTATACTTTTCTAATAAAATAAGGCTTTTAAAAATAAATCTGGCTCCTAAATTCAACTAAAATGCAATAAAAATGGAGGCAGATTCTGGTGCTCACAAAGTCATGTATGTAACATATACTTTTATTTTAGCTGTTACTAAAATAAATTTAGCTATGGAGGTCCCCCATTCAGAGTAAATAATAAGCTGCAAGTATAAAAGAAAAGCAAAAGGAGCTAACAAAAGTATTCTGACAGCCATGAAAAATGAAAACTGTTTATCTAAGGGAGGAATAAACTTTCAACAGTAGAAGCAAAAACTCATGACGAAAAGCTCTTCCTTGACAAGCACCTGACTTAGGACCTAAAAGCCAAAAAGTGTCAGTTGCTCTGAGGGGACCAGCAAATCTAACAATTGATTGGTCTCCCTCATGACAATCACACATACAATTATGCTCAAATAAAATAGCAGAAGTATACTATAATATCACTTTTATAAAAATAAATAAATATTTACTAGGTTCCATGCATAGTTATAAGAGCCTCAAACACATTAACTCTTTTTTTTTTTTTTTTTTTTTTTAATTCCCCCCCTCCCCTGGTTGTCTGTTCTTGGTGTCTGTTTGCTGCGTCTTGTTGTCTTGTTTCTTTGTCCGCTTCTGTTGTCGTCAGCGGCACGGGAAGTGTGGGCGGCGCCATTCCTGGGCAGGCTGCTCCCTCTTTTCACGCTGGGCGGCTTTCCTCACGGGCGCACTCCTTGCGCGTGGGGCTCCCCCACGCGGGGGACACCCTTGCGTGGCAAAGCACTCCTTGCGCGCATCAGCACTGCGCATGGCCAGCTCCACACGGGTCAAGGAGGCCCCGGTTTGAACCGCGGACCTCCCATATGGTAGACCTCCCATATGGTAGACGGACGCCCTAACCACTGGGCCAAAGTCCGTTTCCCAACACATTAACTCTTTAATCCCCTCTAAATCTTACAAGTTTTAAAAATATATTTTTAATTTTTTTAAATGATGCTTAGATTACATAAATGTTACATACCTATATGTAATTTTATTATTCCCATTCTACAGAATTAGAAACTGAGACTGAGTGGTGTTAACCTAAGATCACAAAAATAATACACAAATAAACAAATATTAATCATATTGCACAAATGAAAGAGTGGAATTTCAGACACTAAAATATTAATAATGATTATCTCCCTGGGGTGACAACAAAAGTGTTATTTTCTTCTTTGTTCTTTTTTATATTTACCAAACATTTTACAATTAAAAAACAAAAAGACAGGGGAGTGGAGTTCTGCTTCTGATGATAAAGTCATACATACTGGCTCACTTATCCTGTAATAACACTGATATACTCTGGACAAAATACAAAAACAACTATATAAAGACACTAGAGTACAAGCGAAAGCAGGCATAAAATGGAGGGGAGTTGATGTTTGGAAGAACAGCACTGAGTTTCCAATTTTTTATATCTCTTCCTGAGGCTAAGCCCAATCAGTAGTCCAGACAGCATATGCAGGAGTGGGGAGAATTTTGATAGAAACCTGCAGTCTTGCTGCTTAAAGAATCAGAAGTCAGAGAAGGAAGCCCCAAACCTTGATTTTACAGCTGGAAAGTATGTGGGGAAAATCTGAAAACGAGTCATTGAGGGTACTCCCAAATTTCTGGAAATAAACTGTTTAAATATATGACTGGCCACTGATCAACACATATGTGGAACAGACCCAAGCAATCAACTAAGATGAAAAGAAAACTAAACAGATTTTATACTGGAAGAAAAACAACATGAAGTTTAAGTACAGTCAAGTTAAATGTCAGTTTTTAAACTGTATAAAAAGAGAAAAAAAGAAACACTCTTCAGAGAAACCCCACAGAATTCAAAGTCTCTACAATGCATCATTCACAATGTCTACAAAAAATAACTAGAAATATATAGAAACAGAAAATGGTACTTACACTCAAGGGTAAGGAAAATCAATGGAGGCTGACCCTGGAATGATCCAGATGTTAGAATCAGTAGACAAGGATTTTAAAGTAGCTATACGACTATGCTCAAGGATAAAAATAAAAATAGGCAAGTGATTAAACAGACAGGAAATTAAAGCAGAAAAGTACAAACTATAAAAAAGAAATGGAAATTCTAGAACTGAAAGGTACAGTACTGAAATTAAAAATTCACTGAATGGGCTAAACTGCAGTTTGGAAGTAGAGAAGAAAAAGTCAGTGTACATGAAGATAGATCAATAGAAATTTTCTAATCTAACAAACATAGTGGGAGAAAAGCCTAAAAAAACCTCAGAGCATCTTAACATGTGGGACATAGCAAAAAGGTTTAACACATCTGTCACTGGAATCTCATAATTACTGCAAAGAAAAATGAAGCATAAAAAATTTTTGAAGAAATAATGAGTAAAATGTTCCCAAATTTGATAAAATTGTCAGTGACCTCTAGTTAGGATAAATACAAAGAAAACCACAACAGCATATCACAGTCATACTGCCAAAAGTTAAAATTAAAGAGAAAATCTTGAAAGAACCTGACTGCTGATTTCATCATGATGAAAACCAGAACACACTATAAAGACATATTGCAAGTGATGAAAGAAAAGTTGTTGAATGAGAATTCTATATACACTAAAAATATCTATCCTTTAAGAATGTGAGCAAACTTACACTTCCAGATATGATGGAATAGCAAGGACTGGATATAACCTACAACTCTAAAAAGTAAGAAAACAACACACAACATGCAAAACACACTTTCAGATACAGAACAACAGACCAGGCAGAAGAGTGATCCCCGAGAGAAGAGAAATTGATGAGATAAACCCTACCATAGCCCAAGCATGAAGAGAGCTTCCAGGCCACAGCATAAGGAAGGAAAACCAAACCAGAGCCCATCTGTCCCACTGAGTTGAAGAAATAGACCACAAGGTTTGGGAATGACAAAGTGGCTAGAATTTCCAAGAACAAAACTTAAGAGAGGTGAGCACTATACAGAACACTTCAGATCAGTGAAGAGTGGTTTCAGGGAAGCAGATGTGGTTCAACTACTTGGGTGCCTGCTTACCACATGGGAGGTCCCAGGTTCAGGTCCTGGTGCCTCCTAAAAGAAGACAGGCAGATGCCACCTCCCGCAGCAACAGAATTAGACTGTACCCTCGCTGCAACAAGCTAGCAGATGCTGCAGCCCACAGGGAGCAGATGTGGCTTAGTCCCTTGGGTACTCCCCTCTCATGCTGGAGGTCTCAGATTCAGTTCTGATGCCTCCCAGAGAAGGTGAGCAAACAATGAGCAGGTAGACGAGTGAGGGGGAAGAGGGGAATAAATAAAGAAAAACAAAATAAATTTTTTTTAAATCTTAAAAAAAAAGAAAAGTCGTTTCATTAAGTCTCTGGCTACATACAGGTCTACTTAATCTGTTAATGCATGTGGGAAAACTACCCAAGGCCAGGGAAAGAACCACTGGAAAGATGTAGGCAGAAGAGTCTCCTAAACTCAAACAAGGCTGGGCATAATACATGTTACAATGGGGCATCAATACAGCTCATCCAAGTCTATTCAGTGAGCAGTAGGACCCAGGTAGCTTTAAACAAAAAGGTGTCCTGAATCTAGTCAAACAAACCTTAAAAGCAAATCATAGGCTATGGGGAGCTTCGCAGTCATTTGGCCTGGATCTGAGACCATTAGCAGACCTACCACCTCAAATCCCCATCCCAACGTGGAGACCTTACTCAAGCAGCAGCAGCAGCCTGCAGTGAACAAGAGCATAAACCTACCCTGGGTTGAAAAATACTTGCCACAGGCACTGAATGATCTCATTTCTTATCAGGACATTTTGAGTACCATTCAAAAATTTATCAGTGAAGACCTACTGCCACAGTTGTTTTTCTACAGGCTTCTGGAGACAGGAAAGACATACACCATTCTAGCCTATGCTAATCATCTGTACAAAGACAAAGAATTTGACTCCATGGTCCTGGAGCTGACTGCGTCAGACCACCGAGGAATATTGTTTGAGAACTAATCCTGAGCTTTGCTAGCACAAGGACGATATTTAAGAAAGGCTTTAAACTAGTTATCCTGGATGAAGCCAATGCCAAGACTCAAGATGCCCAGAATGCCTTGAGGAGAGTGATCGAGAAATTTACTGAGAACACCAAATTTTGCCTCATCTGTAACTATCTGCCAAAGATTGCCCCTGCCTTGAAGTCCGGGTATACAAGGTTCCAAACCCCTATCTCCCAAGCTTGTGGGTTATGTCATAGAAGAGAAAGCTGACATGAGTGAATTCGGAATGAAAGTAGTTGTCACTCTTTTCAGTGGAGACATGTGAAGGGAACATTTTTCAGAGCACCAATATGGCTTTTGGGAAGATGACAGAAGTGACCATCTACACCTGCACATGGTACCCATTTAAGTCAGACATTGCCAACATCCTGCACTGGATGTTGAATCAAGACATCATCACAGTCTACAGGAAATTTACGGATTTGAAAACTCTAAAGGGATTGGAATTACATGATATCCTGAGAGAGATAGACTTGTTAGTGCATAGAGGTAACTTTCCATCTTCAGTTCAAATACATTTATTGACCAAAATGGCACATATGGAGTGCAGACCCTCCACTGGCACCAATGAGACAATTCTGCTGAGTTCCCTCATTGCTGCTTTTCAACTTATCAGAGACCTGATTGTCGTAGAGGCCTAGACATCTAGGCCTGTCAGCTACAATTCTGAGAACCCAGTTACAGGATGAACTGCTGTCCTGGGCGTATGTGATGAAGCCACGATCACTCCAGTCTTGGAAAACTCTGATCCAGGCTTGGGTAGGCAGATGCCAAAAATGTACATTTGTGGCAGTTTGGAGCAAAGATGTACAAAATAATTTGAATGTACAACGACTTTATTGCACTGCCATTTGTTTTTCATAGGAAAAAAACAAAACAAAACTTGCCCACCTTAAGGCTTTTACCATTCAGTTGCTAGAATGACAGGAAATTGGCCTCTCTCATTTTGGTTGGGAACATAAGGCCAGTGTTCTTTTACTCAAGGTAAACAGAATCTCTCTGAAATGAAGTTTATAAATATAATCTTTGGCACTGTGTTATTTCTACTTTAAGTAGGTGTTAATAAATTTCTGGCCAACTCTTACTATTATAAAAGAAACTCAATAGCACAGAAAGACTTTAAAATATACCTATTATTAGCTTTAAAAATTGGACTTTTTATTTCTCCTCTTGAAACAGATGCCTCCAGGAGCCTCCTGATTGTGGTATGGATGGTAGAAAAAAATTAATTTTAAACGTAACAGAGCTAGCCTTTAAATTTGCCACTGGAGACCAGTGGTTGCAGAAAGCTCACTTGTTAAATGCAGGGAAGCTATATGAAATTAAGCCTGACTCTGCAACTGCTTGAAAGTACTAGGATTTTTGTAAAAATTTAGGAGTTTGTTTTATAGCAGTTATGCTGCATTTATGTTGGCATTCTTCACAATTAAAAAAAAAAATAGCTTGCTTGTTATAAGCGACTCATTTCCTTAGCCAGTTATGAAGATGCTGACTTACCTTCATTTATATTAAAGCCTTCTCCATCTCTGATATTAAAGGATAAACCTTCCTTAAGAGACTGTTCTTAATAAAGGTCAAATTCTTACACACACACACAGAGTCATAAAAGGATCAAACTAATTCTGATTAAGTTAACTGTATTCCAGAAGAAATCACAAAAATATTTTAAAGAAATTCAAAGAAGTTAGTACTATCAAAGGAAAAATTCAAAATGAATCAAAACGAATTTTAAAATGAGGCATGCAAAAGAAGCAGAACATACAATAAAAGAACAATCTGAAAAAGCTATGAAAGAGAAAGAACTGGCACACAAGGACATGGAAAAAACTAATATAAATATTATATTCCATTTGTTCAAATAGAATCAGGAATCATGAATATTTCTTATAAGAGAAAAGATTTTTAAAAATCAAGTTGACTTCTGAAGAAGAAAATTATAACAAATGAGACAAAAAACACACTAGATGGAATTAACAAATTATATACTATAAAAGGAAAGCTTAGTTAACGTAAAGACATCACAATAGAAACTGCAAAATGAAACATGGACGAAAAAAAGACTGAAAAAAAAAAAATAAATAGAGCCCCAGCGACCTGTGGCACAATATCCAGAGGTCCAATATATGCTTATTCAGAGTGCAAGAATAAAACAGGGTGGAACGTTAAAAAACAAAAACAAAAAACCCCAGGAAATAATGGCTGAACATTTTCAAAATTTGATGAAAACTGTAAACTTCCAGATCCAAGAGACTCACCAAATCCAAAGCTGAAGAAACATGAAGAAAACCACACAAAGGATATCATTATCAAGTGGCTGAATAACATGAAGAGAAAAATCTTGAAGAACTGATGGGGTAGGAGGTAAGATATGTTACATTAAGAGAAACAAGGGGGAAACGGACTTTGGCCCAGTGGT
The DNA here is from genome assembly GCF_030445035.2 of Dasypus novemcinctus. Taxonomy (NCBI): domain Eukaryota; kingdom Metazoa; phylum Chordata; class Mammalia; order Cingulata; family Dasypodidae; genus Dasypus; species Dasypus novemcinctus. The sequence continues at coordinate 82,250,433 of NC_080680.1, read as the reverse complement.
TAGGGCGTCCGTCTACCATATGGGAGGTCCGCGGTTCAAACCCCGGGTCTCCTTGACCCGTGTGGAGCTGGCCATGCGCAGTGCTGATGCGCGCAAGGAGTGCCGTGCCACGCAAGGGTGTCCCCCGCGTGGGGGAGCCCCACGCGCAAGGAGTGCGCCCATGAGGAAAGCCGCCCAGCGTGAAAAGAAAGAGCAGCCTGCCCAGGAATGGCGCCGCCCACACTTCCCGTGCCGCTGACGACAACAGAAGCGGACAAAGAAACAAGACAACAAGACGCAGCAAACAGACACCAAGAACAGACAACCAGGGGAGGGGGGGAATTAAATTAAAAAAAAAAAAAAAAAAAAAAGAGAAACAAGGGATAGGGTGTCCGCCAACCATATGGGAGGTCCAAGGTTCAAACCCAGGGCCTCCTGACCTGTGTGATGAGCTGGCCCACGTGCAGTGCTGGTGTGTGCAAGGAGTGCTGTGTCACAAAGGGGTGTCCCCCGCATAGGGGAGCCCCATGCACAAGGAGTATACCCCGTAAGGAGAGTTGCCCAGAGAAAAAAGTGCAGCCTGTCCAGGAATAGCACTGCACACACGGAAAGCTGATGCAGCAAGATAATGCAGCAAAAATGAGACACAGATTCCGGGTGCCACTGACAAGAATCCAAGCAGATGCAGAAGAACACACAGTGAATGGACACAGAGAGCAGACAACTGGGGGGGAAGAGGCAGGGAAGGGGAAAGAAATAAATAAAAAATAAATCTTAAAAAAAAAAAAAGAGAGAGAAACAAAGGATAAAACAAAGATAAAAACTTGAAGGAAGGAAAAAAAACTATCAAATTAGAATTCGTCACCTACCAAAAATACTCTTAAAATGGACACAAAATGTAGATATTTTCAGTCAAACAAAAAACAAGAAAATTTATCACAAACAAGAAAATAAATGTTAAAAAAAGTTCTTCATACAGAAGGAAAATGATACCAGATGGAAATCTGGACTTAAATAAAAGATTGAAAAGCACCATAAATTACAAATATGTGAGTAAATATAAAGACTTTTCTCTTCAAAAACATTTTTTTCTTTAAAAGATAATTGACAATTAATACAAAAATAATAATAATGTTATATGGAATTTATAATAATATGTTTAGAAGTAAAATATTGAACACAAAAGCACAAAGTATAAGAGAAGGGAAAAGCTCTTATAACACACATGAAACGGAATATTCTGAACCATTAAGCAAGTCTCAATAAATTTAGAAGAATTAAAATTATATAAAATTTATCTGTACCATAACAGAATTAAACTTAAAGTCCCTAAGAAAAATATCTGGACAATCTCCAAATATCTGAAAATTAAACATTTCTATATAACTGATACTCTAAAGTAAAAAAATATCACAAGGAAAGAGAGAAAATATTTTGAATCAAATGCAAATCAGAAGGTAACATCAGGGGATGAAGTTAAAGCAGCTCATAAAGGGAAAACTGGAGCATTGAATACTAATAATGAAAAAGTCTCAAATCAATAATACAAGCTTTCACTTAAAGAATTTTTTAAAAAGGTCAAATTAGACCCAAACTAGCAAGAAAAGTGGAAATTATACAGATAAAAGAAATCAATAACAGCAAAGAAATATCAATGAAATCAATAGTGGCCTCTAAAAATAAAATTCAGGGAAGTGGATGTGGCTCAAGTGATAGAGCTTCCACCTTGCATATGGGAGGACCTGGGTTCGATCCCTGAGGCCTCCTGGTGAAAAAGAAGAGAAAGTGTGCCCGCTTGGAAAGCCAGTGCCAGGGTGAGTACCCATGTGGTGAGCCAGTGCCCACACGAGTACTGGCACGAGTTGCCACATGGTGAACCAGTGCCCCGCCAAGTGAGCCATGCAGCATGATGATGATGCAACAAAGATAGACAAGGAGAGAGTCAAGGTGAAGCATAGCAGAAACCAGGAATTGAAGTGACGCAAGTGACGGGGAATCTCTCTCCCCATCAAAGGTCCCCAGGATCAAATCCCGGTGAATCCTAGAGGAGAGAAAATGAGAAAAGAAGACAACACAGACAGCAAAAACAGCAGGGCAGGAGGAAGGGAAGGGGGGAAAATAAATAAATTTTTAAAAATAAAATAAAATGAAATTCAATGAGAAACATCTAAACCAACTGATGAGGAAAAGAAGACAAATTACCACTGTCGGTTATGAAAGAGGAGCCCTTACTATATATCATACAGATTAAAAGCTTAATAAGGGAAGCTGATGTGGCTCAAATGATAGGGCTTCCGCCTATCATATGGGAGGACCCAGGTTCAATCCTTGGAGCCTCCTGGTGAAAAAGAAAAAGAGGAAGTGCACCTGCATGACGATCCAGTGCCCATGCGGCAAGCAAAGTGTCCATGTGGGAAGATGAGTGCCCACAAAACAAGCCAAGTGCCTGCATTGGTGCCTGCGCGGTGCTGAGTGCCTGTGCGGTAAGCCAAGTGCCTATGCAAATGCCCACGTGGCAAGTCGAGTGCCCACACAAGTGCCTGTGTGGCAAGCCAAACACCTCTGAGGAGCGCCTAGTATTCATGTGGTGAGCCAGTGCCCACATGAGTCACGCAGCAAGATGATGACACGACAAAAGAGAGACAAAGGGGAGAGTCAAGGTGAAGCACAGCAGAAACCAGGAACTGAGGTGGCACAGGAGACAGGGAACTTCTCTCCACATCAGTGGTCCCCAGGATCAAATTCCAGTGATTCCTAGAGTAGAAAAAAGGAGAAGACAAAAAAAGAGAGAAATAGATACAGATGATCACAGAGAGAATGGACAGAGACAGCAAAAACAGCAGGGCAGGGAGAGGGGGAGGAGAAGGGGAGGGGGAGGGGGGAACCTTAATAAGGGAATGTTGTGAACAAATTCATGACAAAAATCTGACAACAAAACGGATAAACTTGTTGAAAGACAAACTACCAAATCTCACTCAAGAATAAAGATTTTGAATTCACACTTAAAACCTGCCAAACCAAGAAAACTCCAGGTTTGGATGGTTGTCAATAATGAATTTGACACAATTCCCCAAAAAAGCTTAAAAAAAGTAGAAGAAAAAGAAGCATGTCCCCTACTATTATATGAGATCTGACACCAAAACTGGAGAAAAACATTAGAAGAAAAGAATGCTCCAGTCAAAATCATATGAGGTCTGATACCAAAACTAGGCAGACATTAGAAGAAAAGAATGCTACAGTCGAAATCCATCATGAACATAGACACAAAAATTCTTTTTAAAATTTTAAGTAAACTGATTCTAGAAATGCATAAAATTGGTAACATATCAGGAACAAGTTCAGGTTATCAAAGGAATTCAAGGGTGCTTTAATCAGTGCATTTCACCACTTTAACCATGACCTAAATGATATTTACAAAACCCTTACAAAGAAAAAACATATGATCATCACATCAGACTCCGAAAAGCAAGTAAAAAATTCAAAAGCTATTCCTGATAAGAATTCTCAACAAAGTAGAAATAGAAAGGAACCAGCTCATAGATGTTTCAAGAACATCTATGAAAACTCTACAACTAATAACTGAAGTATTGGTAAAACGCAATCCTTTTCATCTAAGATCAGAAAGAAAACAAGAATGTATGATCTTGCTCTCTTGAGGAACAGAAAAAGAAGCTGTTTGTCACATTAATGGCACAGCACTATTGAAGGTCTATATTCCATATTCCTGTGCTGAGGTCCCTAGAGCCACTTCGAATTCAACACTCTCTTTGCTATGTCTGAGACCTGGTCCTGTATTACTTTGGGTTTCCTATGAGATAATTCCCCTCATTGCTTCACTTGTATCTAATCTAGCTTTACACATGCTTAATTAAAATTCACCTCCAACTCTCAAGAATAAAAAGAACATTTTACTCGGCTAAAGACTGCCACAGCAATATACCAGAAATGGGTTGGCTTTTACAGTGGGGATTTATTAACTTAAAAATTACCTTACATGCTGCAGGGACAATTACCGGACATTGTAGATTCTCCTATGGCCCACTGGATGGAACGTGGGAGAGTATGGGCTATGATGTGGACCACTGACCATGAGGTGCAGCGATGCCCCGAGATGTACTCACCAAATGCAATGGATGTATCATGATGATGGGGGAGAGTGTTGCTGTGGGGGGAGTGGTGGGGTGGGGGCGGTGGGGGTGAATGGGGACCTCATATTTTTTGAATGTAATATTTTTAAAAATTGAATAAAAAAAAAAATTACCTTACAGGTCTGTGGCTGAGAAAAATGTCCAAATCCAGGTATCTGGCAATGTGCTCTCCCTGAAGACCAGCTGCTGGCAATCCTTGACTCCTGACATACGGCAAAGCAGAATGGCAGCATCTGCTGTCTCTCCCTTCTCCTCTGGGTCTTGTTGCTTTCAGTTTCTGGATTCCTTTGGCCTTTTCTCTGTTTGGGGCTTTCTTTCTCTCAGGTTCCATTGATTTCTGTTTCTAGCTTCCAGGGCTTTGTCTCTCAGCTTCTGGGAATTTTTCTCTCTGAGTTCCTGTGGATTTTCTCTGTATCTCTCTTCTTATTCATCCCATTTAAAAAGGACTCTAGTAAGAGGATTAAGACCCACCCCTGGTCATGCCCTACTGAAATAACATAAACCAAAAGAAGGTCTCACCTACAACAGGTTTACACCTATAGGAACGGATTCTTTCTAAGGACATGATCTTTTCTGGCATCCACAAACGCTTCAAAGTACTGCAGATGCATTCACCACTTCTACTCAACATTTTAGAGGTCCTGAACAGTACAATAAGTACAATAAGGCAGAAAAGAAAATAAATGGCATACAGTTTTAAAACGAAGAAAAAACCCTTTATTTGCATGATAGTTGATGTAGAAAATTCTAAAGAATCTGCAAAAAAGCTTCCAGAATTAACAATTGGGTTTAGCAAGGTTGAAGGATAAAAGATAAGTGTATTAATCAGCCAAAGGGGTGCTGAAATGCAAAATACCAGAAATTCATTGGTTTTCATAAAGGGTATTTATTTGGAGTAGGAGCTTACAAATATCAGGCCATAAGCATAAGTTACTCCCTTCACCAAAGTCTATTTTCACATGTTGGAGCAAGATGGCTGCCAACATCTGTGAGGGTTCAGGCTTCCTGGGTTCCTCTCTTGCAGGGTCTTGCTTCTCTCTGGGTTCAGGGTTCCTCTCTTCCCAGGGTTTCCTTCTTCTTGGCTCAGGTCCTCTCTTCCTGCGGCTTGCTTCTGTTTCCTCTGTGAGCTTACTTCCCGGGGCTCCAGCTTAAGGCTTCAGCATCAAACTCCAACATCAAGACTCCAACATCAAAAACCCTCAGCTCTGTCCTTTGCCATGCCTTTTATCTGTGAGTCCCCACCCACCAAGGGAATGACATGGCCCAATCAAAGTCCTAATCATAATTTAATCATGCCCAGGACAGACCAGATTACCAACATAATCCAACATCTATTTCTGGAATTCATATCCATATCAAACTGCTACAGTAAGTAAAGAAAATTCAGATTTAAGTCCATACACTATCAATTAAAAATTGGAAATCAGATTAGAAAATAACCTTATAACATCATAAAATGTGAAATACTTAGAATAAGTTTACCAATAAATGTTTAAGACATGTACACTGAAAACCTCACAAAAATGTTGCTAGAAGTTAAAGAAAACCTAAATAAATGTGGAGATATACCATGTCAATGGATCAGAAAATTCATTATCATTAAGACAGCAATTCTTCCAAAATTAATGTAGAGATTCAGTATAAATCCATTCAAAATCCAAGCAGGCTTTTTATAATTTTTTTCCATAGAAATTTAATTAGATGATTCCAAAATGTATAGGAAATGCAAAGACACAGCCATAATGATTTTGAAAAAGAACACAATTGGAGGAATCACTCTACCCAATTTTAAGCCTAAATACAGCTACATAAACTATAATATAAACTATAATCCACGTTTAGTGGCAACATTTTACTATATGTTCATCAATTGTAACAAATGTACCACACTAATGAAGAATGCTGTTAATGTGGGAAATAGATGGGAATCTCCTATATTTTTTATGTAACATTTATGTAATCTAAAGTTTTTTAAAAATAAATAAGAAAAAAAAGCAAAGCAAAACAAAACAAAACTATAGCTACACTATCAAGAAGGTATGGAGGGAAGCAGATTTGCCTCAACAGAGCGTCTGCCTACCATATGGGAGGTTCCTAGATCAAACCCAGGGCCTCCTGACCCTTGTGGTGAGCTGGCCCACATGCAGTGCTATTGCATGCAAGAAGTGCCCTGGTATGCAGGGGTGTCCCCTGCGTAGGAGAGCCCCACGCACAAAGAGTGTGTCCCATAAGGAGAGCCGCCCTGCGTGAAGAAAGCATAGCATGCCAGGTGTGGCGCTGCACACACAGAGAGCTGACGCAACAAAAAGAGACACAAGATTCCCAGTGCCACTGCCAAGAATCCAAGCAGACACAGAAGAACACACTGTGAATGGACACAGAGAGCAGACAACGGGGTAGGGGGTGAGAAATAAAATTTAATTTAATTTAAAAAAAAGGGTGTATGGGGAAGCAGACTTGGCTGGTTAGGGCGTCTGTCTACCACATGGGAGGTCCGCGGTTCAAACCCCGGGCCTCCTTGACCCGTATGGACCTGGCCCATGCACAGTGCTGATGTGCTCAAGGAGTACTGTGCCACACAGGGGTGTCCCCTGCGTAGCGGAGCCCCACTCGCAAGGAGTATGCCCGGTAAGGAGAGCCGCCCAGAGCGAAAGAAAGTGCAGCCTGCCCAGGAATGGCGCCGCCCACACGTAGAGCTGACACAAGATGATGCCAACAAAAAGAAACACAGATTCCCATGCTGCTGACAACAACAGAAGCGGACAGAGAAGAACACGGAGCAAATAGACAGAACAGACAACCGGGGTGGGGGTGGGGGGAGAGAAATAAATAAATCTTTTTTAAAAAATCTAAATGTAAAACCAAATATTATAAAACTTCTGGAAGAAAAAAGATAAGAAAATCTTTGTGATCTTGGGTTAAGGCAATGATTTCTTAGATGAGATACAAAAAGCATGTACCATAAATGGAAAAACTAATTAGTTATCAAAAACGAAAACTTCTGCCCTTTGAAAGACAAATGTTAAGAAAATGAAAATATAAGCCACAGATTGGGAGAAATCCTTGCAAAACACATATGTGATAAAGTATTCAGAATATAAAAAGAATACTTACAAACTCAATAATAAAATGACAATCAATCCAGTTTTTAAAAAATGGGTAAAAGATTTGAGCAGAAACTGAACCAAAGAATATATACAGGGAAGCGGCTGTGGCTCAATCAGTTGGACTCCCATCTACCATATGGGAGGTCCTGAGTTCGCGTCTGTAGGCCTCCCTGTGAAGGCAAAGCTGGCCCATGTGCCACAGAAAGCTGACAGAGCAAGATGATGCAATGAAAGGAAGACAAGCAGAAACAGAAAAGCATGCAGTGAATGGACACAGAGAACAGACAGCAAAAACAAGCTGCAAAGGGGGAGGGTGTGTGTGTGTAAATAAATATTTCTTTTTAAAAAAAAAAGAATATATACAAATGTCAAATAAGTCCATGAAAAAGAGGTCAGCATCATTAATTATTGGGAAAATGCAAACAAAAAGAAGAAATAACAGTGCTTAAAGAAAGAAATTTAGTTAAACGTCTTCTGCAACTACTTCATACTGTCACTGGGATGCTGTACCTGCCAATCATGGGAGTGGAATTCTCTGGCTACTAAATCTAAAGATCCCAAGGGAGGATCAGCTGGGAGGTTTTCTGTGGGAATTAGAGAAAATCCTTGCATGACCATCACCTTAAAGTGAAGCTCCTGAAGTCTGGAAGATACAAATTTAATTTGCAGGTTTAATAAGCAGGGCCCAAACATCAAGAGTGGAATGACCAGGGAAACGGACTTTGGCCCAGTGGTTAGGGCGTCCGTCTACCATACGGGAGGTCCATACGGGAGGTCCGTGGTTCAAACCCCGGGCCTCCTTGACCCGTGTGGAGCTGGCCATGCGCAGTGCTGATGCGCGCAAGGAGTGCCCTGCCACGCAAGGGTGTCCCCCGCGTGGAGGAGCCCCACGCGCAAGGAGTGCGCCCGTGAGGAGAGCCGCCCAGCGTGAAAAGAAAGAGCAGCCTGCCCAGGAATGGCGCCACCCACACTTCCCGTGCCGCTGACAACAACAGAAGCGGACAAAGAAACAAGATGCAGCAAATAGACACCAAGAACAGACAACCAGGGGAGGGGGGGAAATTAAATAAATAAATAAATCTTTAAAAAAAAAAAAAAAAAAAAGAGTGGAATGACCAGAACTAATGGTTCAAAGAAGTGAAGGAATCAAATGAGGGAGGAAAGAATGGATTTTATGGCCTCCCGGATGAATGAGGAATCAAATCAAACCCTAGATTATTGGTAATTTGTCTGGCTGTTTCTATACCACCAGTAGCAATGACAGCAAACTCATTTATGTAAAACCCTTTAATCATCACATATAACAAATAAATGAAATATTTACCAGCGGGAATTTCTGCACTATGTGGGAAACTGGACTTTCAACTCTAAATTATATAACTCCATACACAGGTTTCTTTAGTTAGTACCTGAGCACACTACTTCCTCTCTATAAAAAGAAAATGGCACTAGGAAAACATGTGCTACTAAGTTGTGTTTTATACCATGGGGTAATGGTATCATAACTCTGCTTAAAGGCTGTATTTCCAAAATCATCCATACAATCACTTTCATTGAACAAGACCTTTACCTCTTATCTGATGACTGTGCTTTTATAAGAGATGAAAACTTCCTACCTACACATCAAACATTTGAAGTATCAGCAATGTAGGCACTATCTTGTCTTGTCACCCACTCCTGTCAAATATACCAACATTCAATTCATTTAGACTAAACTGATATAGTTACCAAAAAAAATGTTTTTATTATAGTAATATTAATAATGACTATATTAAGCACTTAGTAATCCCTAAGTGCTTTATATCAAGTTTTAACAATTATTCAACACATGTACTATTATTCTCATTATACAAGTGAGGAAATCTAGGCTTAGATATTTTAGGTAACTTGACCATTGTCAAACAGCAAAATTCAAAGTCTGCATAACTGGAAAACCATGCTCAGCTCCATGTATTATTTTCTATAAAGAGAAACTAACTGGATTATTTAATTTAATCCTCCCTAAATTGCTGTGAAAAAAAGTACTATTAGCCCTATTTTACAAATGAGGAAACTAAATGTCAGCAAGGTTAAATGGCTAGTCCAAGGTCACAGAGTCCAAAGCAGTAGATCTGGGCCTAAAACAGGACCCACCTGATTCCAAAGTTCATGATTTGCTTATAATACCGTAGTGACCTTCCCAGGCATTCCCTGTGATTTACTGGAGTTCAACACAAGCAAAGACTATATGAAGAATATTTCACATTCTTTAAAATAAACTGCAACTGAAATAACTATCTGTGAATTACATTATTCAGTGTTTCTTCACAAGAGTTCAAAAGACAAATTTTCTCTTAAGAGTTCAGTGCCCAAAGAAATTACCTTCCTCAAAAGAAATCATAGTCAAACATTTGATCACTTGTGCTAAAACACTATAATGAAGAGAAACATCGATGCATATATTCTCTACTCTAAAATTTATAGCTGTAATACAATGTATGTAAAAATATGATAAATGGTAAAAACTAATGTGTTTCTTTGTCATTAAGCAACAAAAACCATATAACACATTATATGTCTCTTTGCTTTGGCTACCAAAGTTCAGATAAATTTAACATTTAAGTAATCCCTTCACCTCAGGTGTCTAAAAGAGGGAACTTTATCTGATTTTTTACTCTCTGACATTATTTTTAAATGTCTTATTGACTATACATTCTATGACAATCTATCTAAAATCTTTTTGTGAAAGCAGATGGAGTAAGTAATATAATCAAACAAGCAAACAAGGTCTGGATTACTAATACAAATTAAATCCAAATAATGCAAATTTTTTCTGATCTAACTTTCTCTTTACACAGTATACCAGAGATATTCTACATTGACTGGATCCAATATGTTAAAAGTACTCTAAAAACTTGAATTCTAGAAATACTTGTAAATGGAAGCCCTATTACTACTCTTTTCCATAGACACTATACAAAGTCTTTAAACCACACTGGATTTATATCTAGAATGGGACAAATTGGGAAAATGACAAGTGAAATGGGGTATGGCTGGGTAAATGGTGTTTTCAAGGGTCAATGTAATGCAAATAAAGTGAGTTTTGTATAGCTTCTTTGTTTCTATAGCTTTGGGGGGAGGTGGTGAAGAACACCAGCCTAACAAAAGTGGGGGCTTAGAAGCAGTACCATTACCTTGCCCTTTTCACATCTTGTTCATGGTTATTTGCTAGTGCCTCTGCAATGATATCTGCCAAATCTTCTAAGTGCCCTACAATGTACATCATTGACCCTGTGATTTAAGCATATTCAACTTTTTTAAGTAATGCTCGACCACTTGATTCTCTAGTCAGTTTTGGCTCCCCTTCCACCCATTCAAATCTTCTAGCCAAAAAGTGACCTTGTTATCTCAAAAGTTGTATATTTGATGAACATAAATAAAATAGCACTGAAAGACTTTAAAATATACCTATTATTAGCTTTCCTCTTTAATAAAGGTTTAATATTTGTGTTTGCTTATTTGTTTTCTACTGGCAATACAAGAGATCCTTAGTCATTCAAGTGGATCTGCTCTCTAAGGAAATCCAGAATATTATAATGTGCTGATAATAAAGGGAGAAAGGAAGGAGGAGGTGGGAGAGCACATACACATAATTGCTTTTGTCCCTTTTTCTCTTTGCTCCTGTTCCTCCCAGTTCAAGTCAAGGAATGACTAGGAAGCCACCATGGTACAAAAATAATACAGTGCTATAAAAAGAACAATGGATAGAGATGTCCCTTTTCCATCACAAACTGTAAGACCTGAACTTGTCAATATCTCTAGATCAGTTTTTCACCTATAAAATAAACGAGATCATCACTAATATCTCCTCCAGTTAAAAAAAGAATGCAATGATACCCTTGTCCCCCCAAACCCCTTTCTATTCATTAGAGATTGCCCTCTTCCCTCCTCTACCCAAATAAAATTAAAAGTCCTATTTGCAATCTGTTTAAGAATAATTCACGTAAGGTCTGAATGAGACTTAATATCACAGGATATTTGCATTATTAAACAAACCAGTTAAACTATATGCATTTTAATTAATAGAACTTGATGGTAGGTATGAGTTAGAATGGAAGGGAAGAAGCAATTATATATCTTTAAGCAGAAGGCTTTCCAATTGTCCAGCACCTCTCTAACCTACTTCTCTTATCTTCCTGTTCCTCAATTTCACTTCCAATTCCATTTTCAGCCAAGCATATTTTACAAAGAGCAATAAACATTCTCCAATATCTTATTCAGGGAAGTGGATGTGGCTCAAGTGACCAGCCTCCTGCCTACCACAGGAGATCCAAGAAGGAAAACATAATGAGAGGGGAGCAGCTGTGGCTCAATCAGTTGGGCTCCCATCTACCATATGGGAGGCCCTGGGTTTGCATCCAGGTAGTTGTGAAGGCAGGCTGGCCCGCAAGTGCCACGGAGTGCCGTCCAGCCCGCGAGCACTGTGGAGAGCCGACTCAGCAGGGTAACAAAAAAAAAAATGGAAAACAAGCAAAAATGCAGAAGAATGCACAGCAAATGGACAGAGAGAGCAGACAACAAGCAAGCCACAAGGGGGGGAGGGAAATAGGTAAATCAAAATAAATACCAACATAGAAGAACGCACAGCGAATGGGCACAGAAAGAATGAAAAGCCAAAGAGGGAAGATGTCTTACTTCATTCTGTAAGGCCAGTATCACCCTAATACCCAAGCCAGATAAAGACACAGCACATTACAATCCACCTTTACTAAGTGGGATTTATCCCAAGAATTCAAGGTTGTTCAACACAAGAAATTCAACCACTGGAATAGAATATATGAAGAGAATAAAGGAAAAAATATCTTATTCAAATCATTATCTCCTCCTTTTGAATTGGCTCCTGCTCCTACCCTCACCCTTAAGCTTCTCAGAGGTAAGATACAGTTTTTTGCAGGACTCATTATGTAGCTGTACACTAGCCATACTTTCCTTACCTTAATACACACAAAAATTAGTGGAAGAGTAACAGAAAGAGGAAGCACATGGTGTGGGGAACAGAAATGATGGAGAACAGCTGAGATTACTGCTTTTAAAGATTTTTACCATGGAGAAGGAATATGTGGAAAAGTACAAAAAGTAAGAAATGAAGATGGAAAGCATGAAGTTAATTCTAATTAAAGCAATAGAGAATATGGAAATGAATTACAAAATGAGGCCTGGATAGAACTGGGCACTATTATGTTTTGTTTTGTTTAAGATAAATAAGTGAAGAATGGAAAAGGCAGTAGAGCTGAAAGATAACAAAACAGAAGTGGAAATGGAAAAAACGGAAGGGAAAAAAAGAGAAGAATGATGAAGCCCTGGCCCTTGGGCATACAAAACCTACCTGGACATCCAGGACCACAAAAGAAAGGTGATAAGTCAGTAGGGCCTGAGCAATTTGATGGATAGCCTGGACATAAGTATCAGACTGCTCAGCATGACATGAGGTGTAGTCACCCCAGCCTGAGGCATCTGAGCAGCCCCCAAAACACTCAGCTCTGAAGAGCCACCAAGGAATGCTAAACAGCTCTTAGTCCTACCCTGAAGACATCCCCAAAAGGAAACACACTGATAGGAACACAAGTTGACTACATTCAGTCAGTGCCAAAAGAGGAGCTCAGTCTCACTATCAAGTTCAAGTCCATCAGGGTTCAGGTAAAGGACAACTGGCAAAACAATGCCCCCTCCCACAGCATATGCTCCCGAAAGGACACCAACTTAGACACCCAGGAACGCCAATGACTCAAGCTGTAAATCCAGAGAGGAGCTTCCCAAATTGTATTCCATACCCCAACTCCATCAGCATTGACACTGGCCCTGCAGGCCCTCAAGAACGCCCAGACCAAGTGCAACCTCTCCTGTAGAGACAAAAGGGACCCTGTCCTAGAGGTTTCCTGGCTGCCTCCAGTGGACAATGGCTCCTGACCTCCTCCAGCTCCCCTGCAGAGCTACACAGCCAGGGGCCTGCTGCTGAGATGGCTACTGGTTCCTGAAGCTACTTCAGGTGAAGTCAGAGTACTGGACAGTTGGAGCTGCCAGATGGACAAGGAGACTGAAGAGAATGACCTCTCTGAAAAAGTCTTAGGAAAAGTCCTCAGAGCTGTGGACAATGCCCAGCTACTATGTTCCAGAAAGTCCAGCAGAACCCTGACGCCAACCCATGCCCAACAGCTGAGGACCTGGCAGGGTTCTAGAACCTGCTACAGCTGTTCATCAAATACATCAACATGAAGTTCAATGAACAACTCTACCACCTCAAAGCTAAAAGCTGGCGGCTGAGAGAGACTCCTGGCAGTGAAGCAGGCAGTTTCTGTGCAGCAGAACTCAGCTACAGAGAGCACAAACAGAATGACGATGTACATTCCCTCAAGGGCCAGACCTGGACTATGAGATTATGAAGGAAAAAGGAAAGATTCTCTAAGTCATTAAAACACACACAAACTTTAAAAATTAAAATTAAAAAAAGTTTAATAATTGTGCAAGAATAACCAGAAATAGCAACTATGTCACCAGAGGAAACAGAGAGATTGAGAAGTGAAGAATTTTCTTGTCACTTTTTTATTATTATCAAAATAATGAAAATGCTCTAAAAAAAGATGGGCAGAAAGATAATCAGAAAAACAAAAACAAAAAAAACATGAAAAAGACTAAGAATGGAAAGCTAAAAATAAAAGAAGGTAAAATTCAGTCAGGGATAGAACATAAAGGATTTGATAATACTGGTGTACAAATGGGAGGGCAGCAGAGTGAGATTTTTTAAAGAAAGAAAGAAAGAAAAAGAAAACAGTAGAAACCAAGAATAAGAGAACAGCAAAGACAAGAATGAGACATAAATCAGAGCCAGCTGAGTTACAAACCAGCAGCATGTGTCTTTTTGTTTGTTCTTTTAAACAGCAACACAAGTGGCTAGAGATCATGATAAAGAATAGCACCATCTGGGGCATGTTTTTATTAGTCTTTTAATGTACTGCATGGAACAGAACCCCAAAAAGAAATGTGGGTGGGGGGTGAGGGTGAGGCAGATGTGACAGAAACAGGAAGCAAAAGAGAATGTGCTCAGTGGGTAGACAGCTAAAGGACACAGGTGGTAACCAGGAAGTTTCAAATTAGTAGGCAAAAGAATTTCATAAAGCAAGGAAAATAGGCAAACAAACCAGGGTTCAGTCATCAATTCATTCAATATAAAAAAAACTTTTTATTGAATATAGGTCTTTTGATGCCTTCACCCAACAGTCTATCCTATCTGACCCCAAACCTCAGGTTTCACTCTAGTTTTTCCTATTAATTTTTCAATTTTTAAAATCTCCTCTCCATCATCCCTCTGAGATACTGTGCTAGTAGGCACAGCAGGATAGAGAAGATTTGAGTAAGCTGGCTCTTCCATCAGGAGCTCCCAACTGAACAAAGGAAGCAAACACAAATTATTTAAAATATGCTTTCTGTGAGTACCCCAATTGGAAGTAATCTTCCTGCAACTGAATTTGTTCTCTCACATAGCACCTAACACTTTCCATCTTGTATTATACTCATCCCTATTAGACTATAAATTCTTTAAGAAGCAGGACTTTTTTTTCTGACAAGTTTATGTATTCAACACAATCTAGCACAATGTTTTCCATATAATATGTTCTTAATAAAGGCTATGAAAGGGTAAAAAACCACTGTGATGTCTTAAATAACTGGGAGTGGGGGCTGCACGGAAAAGACAAGATTGGGCAAAATCTTAAGGGATAAGAAAGACTAAAATGAACAGAAATGGGGGTACTCCAGGGCAAAAAAAAAAAAGGTGGGGGGCATAAAGTAGATTCAGGGGAAGGAATAAAAATAGCAAGCCATTCTACAACAGGACAGTAGCCAAGAAGAAAAAGATGATGAAACTGGCTAAAATATGGACCAGACCAAGGAAGAAAGAGACCACCAGACTGATAGACTAGGTTTGACATGAAATGCAATTACAGTAAACCTGTTTTTTGAGAAAGGGTAAGACAGAAATCTGTATTTTATAAAGAT
The DNA here is from genome assembly GCF_030445035.2 of Dasypus novemcinctus. Lineage (NCBI taxonomy): Eukaryota > Metazoa > Chordata > Mammalia > Cingulata > Dasypodidae > Dasypus > Dasypus novemcinctus. The sequence continues at coordinate 82,235,168 of NC_080680.1, read as the reverse complement.
CTCTCTGACAACAATGATAAGGGAGAAAAAATGAAATAACTCAGTCTTTAGAAGACTTCAGAGAAAAGGTAATATATGAGTTATATTTCAGAGGATGATTACAAGTTCCTCTGGGGACAGGCTCTTCAGGAAAATGGAAGGGAACAAGAAATGTTATGAAAATATAAAAGGATATAACAGATTCTGGAACTAGTAAAAGGGTTACAGTGGCTGGGGAAAAGGATATTTAGAAGAGATATAAGATCTGAAAGACAGGTCAAACTATATTAAAAGGGACATTTATTTTTTCACAATTGATTATAAATCTATAATTTTCAGGAGGAAACCCCTATTGCCTATACAGAGTCATATAATTAAATGATGGGAGATACAATTATTCATGACGACACTGTCAATATCTCTGCTTGCATATTAAATGAGACTCTGCCTGGATTAGATAGGGTCTCTACAACCCCACTTCAGAACATGTGGCTGCTATACTAAAGAAACAACCATTTCCATTGTCACTGACCCAGCAACCCTCCAAGATCAGATTCCTGGACAAAACATTTTAAGAGTGGAATTGCTGCTTTCAATTCCAACAGAGAGTTGAGAAATAAGAGCCAGAACATTCATTTACAAGATAAATTGTTTTAAACTGTTAAATAAGAGCAAATCACATAGCAGTGAATTCTTCTGGATACTGCACACTTAACGACAAACTGACATTTCTGAATTCATGATTTTGGGAGGGGTGGCGTCATTGTGCCTTTCCTCCCTAACTAGCCCCTATCACACAGCACAAGCTAGCATCAAGTACTTTAAATAACAACCCTTTCAATAATGTAAACTCCGTTCTTGTTACACTTTACTATAACTTCCTGTGTCTTTGACATATTTAAGAAGTGAAACTCATGCATAGCATGTTTATATTATTCTCTCCTTAGAGAAACCTCACAGACAATGTCAGGTCTGGAGAGATAAGAGCTGCTTCCAGGACATGAATTCTCATGAGGATTAGGCAACCACCATCTGGGGCGCCAGAGTTTATCTGTAGCAGCTGCCTTCAAAGTATCACACAAGAAGGGGGATGGAGTGGGGGAAGCCTAATTCTAAAGTGTTTAACAAGTTGCTCTAACTTGATTATTGTTCTGATTGTTTTTCACCCTTGGAAGACAATAAAATACAACCTAGTGACCTCCTCTTAATAAAACAACAACCAATTAAAAGCAGTGTTACGTATTAAAATGATAAACCCATCATGCATTCAAATATTTAATGTGTTGCAATGGAGAACAATATAAATTTTAATAATTCCCAACAATTACCTAATATTGTCTTTATAAAAACTTTGTCCTTCAAAAAAATAGTACATATCACAATTGAAAACAAGGATACAGACATTGATTTAATCATATAATATCCCAAATTACTTTGAGATTTTTTTCTCATGTCCTCAAATGACATTAAAATAATCATATACTTAAAATTTTATAATTAAACAGAAAGCTATCAAACAAATATTTATAGAGAAGAGAAAGTTCAGAAATGAGAGCAAAATTAACCCACTAGGAAAAATAAGTTAATTTTATTCAGTTTTTACCAGTCATCTGTTAAAACTGATTTCTGTAACTTTTAGAGCACTGGAAATGGTCATGATGAAACAAAAGACTGGATATTAAAGAAAAACATGAAAGAAAAAATGAAAAAATATTTTCTATGATGTATGAGTTCACTTTAATACATCTCAAAATTATTATACCACTGGAAAAAAAGCTGTTTTCTTAAAACTAGATCTCCTTACATTTCCATCAAATAATCTGCTTTTACCTGTTATAGAATCCTAACAGTTACACTAGTTCATTTGAACATCTCTTGGCAAAGGACCAGTTCTTAAGTAGACAATATTACTGCTAGTCTGATCACAGACATGGCAAAATGGCTGCATCTATAGTTAAAACTCCACTCAGTTTGTGAGATATTAATACAATTAAGCGTTTTTTTCTCTTCACTTTTTTTCACTAATAAGGAAACCTTGACTATGTCATTTAACTAATCTGTGTTAATGTGTATCTTTCTGGACCCTAGAGGAACAACTGAGTTAGCAACTGGAATTAGATGACATAAAAGTGCCTGAAAAAGAACTTTTTAGGAGTAATGTTTCTATAACTTATTGAGCTGCCTTTTTCTGTTTGTGTGCATGTATGAATTTGAAATAAAGTTAAGGGAAGCAGATGTGGCTCAACAAATAGAGCATCCGCCTACCATATAGGAGGTCCAAGGGTTCAATACCCAGGGCCTCCTGGCTCGTGTGGTGAGCTGGCACAGTGCGGATGCATGTAAGGAGTGCCAGCCCATGCAGAGATGCCCCTGTGTAAGGGTGGCCCCCGTGCAAGGAGTGGCCCCTGTGCAAGGAGAGCCGCCCCACGCAAAACCGTAGCCTGTCCAGGAGTGGTGCCACACACACCGCGAGCTGACACAGCAAGATGATGCAACAAAAAGAGACACAGATCCCCATTGCCGCCTGATGAGACTACAAGCAGACACAGACGAACACACAGCTAATGGACACAGAGAGCAAACAATGGGGGGGGGAGTAAATACAAATAAATAAATCTTAAAAAAAATAAAATAAAAAGAAATAAAGTTAAAAAAATCCATTGTAATAAATGGCTCTGGAAAGATGAGTGGTTCATTTTTCCACTGTTCATTCAAAATACCTAACAAACCTATTTCTGGAGTAGATAGCATGACCTGAAGAAACAAAAAGCAGAAGGTTTGAGTGTGCCAAATCATAAAATTGGTGGATTACATGATATCCAAGGTTTGCTCCATATCCAAAAATCAAAATATATTTGTATCTCCAGGCCTGATACAAACATTCTAGCCCTATTTCTTGAAGTACCCTCATAATTTCTTCAGTCGAATCAAATACAGATAATTCAAACTCAACACATTGAAAACTGAATTAACCATCTTATTTCTAAACTGGCTCTTCCTTCCAACTTGTCTATTTAGGGTCAGTGATAGAATCATTTAAAAAACCACCCTAACTTGTAATCTCAAAACTCTCTTTTACTTGTCTCTCCCATCAAAATTTTTATGTAGTTATCAAGTCCTGTTGACTCTTATTTAAAAATTATTTGGCAATATTTCATTTACTTTCAATACTACTATTACCAACCTTGCAAGCTACCCGACTTTGGCCTACATCAATAGTTTCAGAGGTGGTGGTGTTCCTGTCTCAGCTGCAGAACATGACACCACCACTAAAGCATTCCCTCCTCACTATTTGCTCATCCTCTGGTTTAAAATGCCATCCCCCTTCCTTCCATATAATCATATTCTCCATATACCAGATTTCCAGGATTCGAACTCAGTTGTTTCCTTCTCTATGTTAATATTCTAGATTTACCCCAAGAAAAATCATTTTTCCCTTCTCTCAACTGGTCATTAGACACAGAACACACTGGTTTAAATGGATAACACTGCATATATTACTCTATATTGATATTTCTCACATATCTGAGAGAGACAGAAAGCGAATAAACAAAAAGACTACACTGTGTTTTTTTTCTGCGTGTTCACAGTGGCTTGTAAAATAAGTTATTTTTGTTGTCTGAATTTTTCAACACAATCATTTAGGCACTTAGGTGTGCAATGGAGTAAACCGATAAGAAATCTGAGTTTTATTTGTGCTTCTACCTAAATTGAGAGTAGGCAGTGACAAGATTCCAATGTCATACAAAGATGTCTACTAGATACAGAATTTGTATACAATAATTGCTTGAAATATAATATTATTCAAATTCCTTGTATTTGTTAGAGATTCTATTTATCTAAGTTGAAAATTCATGGGATTTACAGCCTAAAACCAATCCCAGCATAATTTCACACAGAAGCCTTCCTGAAATACCAGGACAACATTCAAATAAATCTTCCATTTAAGAAGACTCAATGCTCCATGAAAATAACGTATATTTCACTTAAAGCATGATGCCTGTGACAAACCCAAGCTCCATCCCAACTTTCCAAATGTCTCTACAGCCTGTACTAATCTAACCCGACACACTCTCTACTACCAAGTCAGATATGTTTCCCCAGCACCATTCCATGTAATTCAATTTCCTACACTAAAGCTCCCATTTTCATATTGCTTGGTTCTCATTGTAAAATGAGGTTCTTGGCTCTTGAGCTGCAAGGCTCTTTCAATGGAACTCTACACTAATTGTCCTACCCACTTCTAGACTCTAAAGCAGGGGTTCTTAACCAGGGGTCCATGAGCTTGAATTGAAATTCAAAACAAACATTATTTTTGTGGAGACGTGTTGGTGCAGGTGTGATATGTCCCCCCACGTAGAGGAGCCCCATGCGCAAGGAGTGCACCCCATGAGAGCCGCCCAGTGCAAAAGAAAGTGCAGCCTGCCCAAGAATGGTGCCTCATACATGGAGCGCTGACACAGCAAGATGATGCAACCAAAAAAACCACATATTCCTGGTGCTGCTGATAAGGATAGAAGCGGTCACAGAAGAACACACAGCGAATGGACACAGAGAGGAATAAATCTTAAAAAAAAAAAAAGAACCCCTGCTTTAAATTCTTATAAGACCTCTCTGTATTATCTCCTAAATCACAATGGAATCAGGTACTTCAATCTGAGTTCTGACCATCTTCTAATTACCTATAAAAATACCAACACAACAAAATAAGAGTAATATTCCTCAACATATTCAAATGCCAATATGGTACACTTTCAACTCTGTACTTGGCACATAATGAATGCTCAGTAACTATTTGTTGGTTGGTATTGCATATAAAATTGTATAGGGAAAAGCTCAACATCATAAAAAGACAAGTTATGATAAACACAATTTTTTTAAAAAAGGTCAGCAGATTTTTCTATAGACCATAGATCTTGGCAGAATACAATACAGTTACATACATGTAAAAAGCTTTTATCAGTTGGGGAATTCTGTTTTGCCCAATCAACTTATTTAAAGAATTGTGAAGAATGTTTTACATAAAATATGGGATAATTATTCTTCTGAGATGGAAATAATACTTTCTAAACACCCTTTTACTTGTCTGCTAATCCAAATGTAAAACTGCAGTTTTTCTATTTTGAAAGAATTGGTTGAAAATTTATTTTGTTGCAATGTCTGATTTACACATAGTATATGAAGTGTACTCGTAACCATCAGAAAATTCTGAAGTTAAAATTCCCTTCTGAGTCCACCCAAATATTACTTATTGAACCACTTTATGTATTAGAATGTGTTTTTCTGACTTAAAGTACTATTTTATGTTTTGTCTTTTAATTTGGGCAGTACAAAGAGGTAGCTTTTAATTAGTGGTTAAAAATAAAACAGAAGAACATGAACTGAAAAACAACTTTCATTGAAATCAATTCAGTGGCTCATTATTCAAAAGCATATGTTCATCAATACAAATAAACTTTCATTTCTACAAGTTTCTGTTTGAGGCTAAAATCCTAAAATAGTCCCTATGTTGCACCACAATTCAGCTGCTAAGGAAAAGCTAAGTAATGCTTCCCATGACTAAATGGATTAATTCTTTAGCCCAAACACAATTACTGTTCTCCACACTGTTCCATTGAACATCTAAATAAGCATCCCAAAGCTGATTTCATCCAAAGAAAAGATCCAGACCAAAGAATAATCCCAATGTATGAAGTTTACATTTTGTGTAAAGTTTTTAAAAAGGGGGAAAAAATCTATAAATCAGGAAAAGAAATAGGTTATTTTAGACAGGTGTATGGGATGACATCTATTGATGAATAGATATCTTTGTTGAAGGAATATTGTGCAGATTCCATTAGATGTCTTTTTCTCAATCCAAGTAATTTTTCTTACTTAGTCCTTGAATGTAGACTTTTCCATAGCTGACACACATATTAGCAGTGAAAAGAATAATTCTTTGAGAAATAGCCTATTACACACAAAGAAGTATAAATTTAAACAGATTATTCTTTCTTTATAAATATTCAACTTCAACCATGTATGAAGAGTGCTTTCTTACAGCTATGATTATCAAACATTTTATTCCCCATATATCTCTAAATTTCAAAAATATGCTGTAATACACACTTGATCTGAAGAAAAGAATATGATGGGGTCAGGGAATGGGAAGCGGGGGGGAAGGAACAAACACGTAGTTATATTCAAATAATTCTCTATGGCTCCAAAGGGTAAAATGGAAGCAAATTATAATAATTATTAATTTCAAATGAGAATTCTCTGACAATGGCAAGCCATCTGATTATGGCATGGACTGCTTTTTTAGAACTATTAAAAAAATTTTTTTTCTTAGAGAAGTGAGTTTACAGAACAATCATGTGGAGAATTCCCATACATCATCCCTCCACTGACACCTTGCATTGTTGTGGAAAAACTGTTAAAGATTATGAAAGAACATCATCAAAATATTACTACTAACTATGGTCCACAGCTTACATTTGGTATATTTTTTCCATCCCCCCCCCCATTATGAGTAGTATTGTACAATATAGTTTATGAGAGAACACTCTCCTATTTGTACTGTTAAACCACAGTCCATCGTGCACAACATGGTTCACTGTATACAGTGGCATAGGCTGCTTTTTTAATATGGTTATGAGATGTGTATACAAAGACTGGGGTGACCATGTCCACTGTGTTGGAAAAAGAACCCTTACATGAAGGAGTTTGGAGTAGATGAACTAAGACTCCTAAGATTCTTACAACTACTCTTTTTGTCTCAAGTTATGAGATTATAGCTCTCTTCCACCTGCTTCAATGCTATCATTAAATTACTACTGCAACATCAGTTGTTAGGGAGAGAATTTTTACTTCCACATTTAAGTAAAGGATTATTTACTGTCAAGTGGTGTTCTCCAGTTCTGCCCCAAGGGACTTTAACCAACAATGTCAATGTATTTTCGCAAGATCAAGCCATTTAGTTTTGGTTCCCAAATGAAAACTGAATTAATGGCAAGGCTTTCTTGTATTGCTGTAAACTTGATTGTTCCAAGCAGGCAAGTGACAGTGGTATATATATGACCTTTATGTCATCAATTCTGGTTTTCTTCCTTCAGGCAGAAATGAAAATAAAATGTAAAGTTCCTACCCAATTTTGATTCATGTTTGGGTTGATTAACAGTGGCAGGTTAAACAGCCTGAACACTACCTATAGCAATTACAGGTATACCTTAATTTAAATGGTTATTAATGCCCTTTGGAATTCTAATTAGCCAGGGGACAACTGATGTAGATGGCCTTTGAGGGGCGGATTATGCTCCCAATCAGAGTTGAAACTGTCAGAACAGGAGCCCTCCATAATTCCTATCTGACCATTTTAACAGTAGACTGGAATGGAGCAGGGGATGGGGAAGACAAAAGAAAAGGAGCCTTAATAAAAGTAGTAACAAAAAAACAAACAGAAGGGATAGAAAATGAAAGATTGATAAGAAACAGAAGAAACAAACAAGGAAGAGAAAAGAGATTAAAACACGGAAAAGAAAAAGGGAATTTTCAATAGACTTGCAAAAGAATGTACTGGTGATTTTTTAAAAAGGGATTAATGAACTTCTAATAACTAAAACAAAAAGACAAAAAGGAAACTTGCCAGAAGACACTTGTTAGATATTTGAATTGGAATCTTACATTGACAAAGTAGAAAGACACAAAAATAAAATAAAATTACATTATAATTAAGATTTTTTTATTCTGCTTATCTGAAAAAACAAAAATCCCAATGGCTCCCGGTACCCAAAATGTTTTTCTAGATTTGTATATTTAACATATCCATAAATAGGCCAGTATGCTTATGTGAGCTCTACTACATGTACTCTGAAACAACATGAGACATGAAATGAAAGTGTGTGCAGATACAATTGCTTCATTTATTCTAAACTTCAGTGATTCCAAAATATAACAGGAGTTCTAATTCCAAGTAGGATGGAGTATATTCTAACCTGTCTTTCTCAATGAATACAGCTATAAAACCAGGACAGAATACATGAAACAGCTATTTGAGTACTCTGAAGAATAAACAGTAGCAGACAGTTTAGAGAAGATCAAATTTTGAATTAGCATGAAATTGGTGGTGAGTTTACCAGTTTTTCCTCTTTGGTAAGCCCTGGTCTAGATTCAACACAAATAAAACCTCAAGTAGGTACTATGGCAGACAAAGAGGACTCCAGAAGATGCTCTCTAGTTCTGGCTCAAGGAGCAATGAAAAGTGTCTCAATGCTCAAAGAAAATGTGGAAGAAATTCCCCAGGTTTTTTGGTTTTTGCTTTTTAACATTCTCTTATACTCCAGCCCCCAAGCAATCCTGTGATAGTGGTAGAGGCAGTGACAGCAGCAGCAAAGGGCTCCATACAAGACTAAAACTCTAAGAGAAGAAACTTTTGTCTTCAGGAGGATGGCATGAACTTCTCTTGATTATTTTTTTCCCCTCTCTTTGTCTTTCTGCTTCTTGGCCCCAGACATGGGCCCAGCTGCCAAAAGTGTGCAGCAAAAGGGGATAACTAAAGCTTCAGATCTTTGGCCAGAGGATGGAAAAGAGAAGGTTCAGGTAACCAAACATTATGAGGGAGGTAATGAAGAGGGAGGAGCCAGAAAGGGACCCCATAAAGCTGTTCATGAACTTCTAGGCTCATACCCAAGTTGTACTTGTATGGCTCTCTGGTGCTAAAACAGCATACCACAGGATGGAAGGCCACCCAGGTCCCAGGTTCACCACAGTTGACACACACAGCACAGACCTGAATAGTACAGCAAAGCCTTTGTAAAAGGAAAAGAAATTACAACCAGAACGAACAGAAGGTTGGTCAGAATTTGTGGTCTGAACCCAACCAGAATGACTGCCTATCTAAACAAAAATAACAATTCACTATAGGATTTAAATAAAGACAAGGCATTTCATAATATAATATTCGAAGTGTCCAGGATATAATCCAAAAATCGAGTGACATATGAAGAATCAAGAAAATGTCAATTCTTATGAAAAGAAAATTAGGTGCTAACACTGAAATGACACAGATGATAGATCTGAAAAAGACTTTAAAAACAGCTATTACAAAAATGTTCCAAGAGAAAGAAACATTCTTAAAATGAGTGGAAAAACAAAGTCTCAGCAAAGAAATAGAAAAATAAGAAAAAAAAATGGAAAAATTGGAACTGAAAAAATACAATAACCAAAATTGAAAACTCATTGGACAGCAGAATGGATATGACAGATTAAAGAGTCAGTGAAGACAGATAAATGGAAAGTATATAATCTGAAAATCAGAAGGACAAAAAAAATAAAAAGAACAGAACCTCAGGGATCTGAGGTCTAATATTCATTTTACTGGAGTCCCAGAAGAAAAGGAGGGAAGTGGATTTAGCTCAATGGATAGAGGGTCCTACCACATGGGAGGACCAGGGTTCAAACCCAGGGCCTCCTGACCCTTGTGGACCTGGCCGATGCACAGTGCTGATGCGCACAAGGAGTGCCGTGCCACACAGGGGTGTTCCCTGCGTAGGGGAGCCCCACGCAGAAGGAGTGTGCATTTTAAGGAGAGCCACCCAGCGCGAAAGAAAGTCCAGCCTGCCCAAGAGTGGCACTGCATACAAGGAGAGCTCACATAGCAAGATGACCCAACAAAAAGAGACATAGATTCCCAGTGCAACTGACAAGAATATAAGTGGACACAGAAGAACACAGAGCAAATGGACACAGAGAGCAGACAATGGAGCAGGGGGGGGGGGGGGGGCGGAGGGGGAAGAGCAGGGAAGGGGAGAGAAATAAATTTAAAAAAAAACAAAAAGAAGAAAAGGACAGAATGTGGTATATAAATCTGAGGAAATAAAAGGCTGAAAACTCCAATTATCAGTTTAACTTGCATTACTTCCTGGGGAAAAAAATTGGAAAATTTGAGGATTTCTCATTGGAAGCCAGGGAGGCCAGAATGAAGTGGAACAATATTTTTAAGTACTGACAAAAAAGAACTATCAATTCAGAATTCTATATCCAGGGAAAATATTTTTCAGGAATGATGGTGAAATCAAGGCATTCTCAGATTATGGAAAACTAAGAGAATTCATTGCCAGAAGGCATACTCTAAAAGAAATGCTAAAGAAACTTCTTTAGAGAGAAGAACTAGGACATCAGAAGGAAACCTGAAACATTAGGAATTGAAGGATGAGAAACAGAAATGGCAGTAGTCCTTCTCCTCTTGAGATCTTTAACTATGTACACGTAATGGGAAGCACAAGTTACAACAGTACCTGGTGGAGTTTTCAGTCAAGTTACGTAGATGGGCAATGGAATTTAAAGAAACAAAACAAAAACAAAAACCAATGAGCAATGATTTTAGAGACTCAAAATATGCATTTTCTGTTAGTAAAAAAATCAATGCATTTGTAGTACACAAAGGAAATAAAGGTTCATTTGACTATTGTTTTTGCTTGTTTTAATTTAAAATGGAAAGCTACTCCTGATAGAAAAAAGTACTTGTACCTTTCTAAGTCAGAGCTCCTACTGAGTGCCAGACTTGGAGAAAATGGATTGCTCCATTTTATAAATACCAGTTCCAGTTACTGAGTAGGTGTAAAAGTTCAGATACACAGAAACAATACTTTGAAGAAATGCCAAAATCACCACACATGTATTATTGAAACCTCATTATTAGAAATAATTCATTTCACCTTTACCTTGTTAGTTCTTAAAAATCTTATTCATGGCCTATAGAAAAAAAATCTTTGAATCTGTAAATATTCTGAGAGTATAAATTTAGTTCAATTTTAAGTAAAATGTAGGATATACAGTATTATTAATACATTTTTTAAATGCAGGCAAACTTCACTTACTGCCAACTGTCCTTGATGTGTTTGTAACACCCTAAAGATTAAACAGTATAATGTCAAAAATCCTATTACAGTATATAACCTCTAAATTACATTCAAGGGATAAAAATAAACAGCATATTAATGAATTTACATTTTCATAATACCTTTTATACTCAATGTGAGAATCTAGTTACTTTGGATAAAAGTTTATGAAAATACATCACTCATAGCTATTAAATGAAATATATTCTGCTCATCCCTGGAATCATTACTTTGAAAATGATATCAGCCTTAGAAGTGGATTAACCTCTCTCATTTCTCCATCCCCAAGTTCAAGATATATTTACATGCTATCTGCAAGACGTGGGGCAGAAAGAGAAAGTAAAGGGGATAAAAATCTAAAAAATATATATAACATTAAACTAAAAATGTTATCATACATGCATGCTTAGAACAAACATGTTTTAATACCCTGGAAAAAATGATAACCATGTAGGTTTAACAAAAAAATGCCCCATCCCCAAACTCTCATTAAAAAAAACTCACAAGAGCTCATTTTTATGGAGTAATGAGGGGAAAGAATACAATCTTCCAAAATACATACAATATATTTACTACATGTGCTAGTTTGAGGTTTTTTATGGACCCCAGAAAATCCTGTTCTTAAAGTAAACCCATCCCTGTGCCTGTACACCCATTGTAGATGGGACCTCTTGATTAGAGAGCTTCAGTTAAGGGCCTTTGGTTAGACTGTGGGACCAAGGGTGGGTCTTAATCCTCTTACTGAAGTCCTTTATAAACAGAGGACTAAAAAGCCACAGGACACAGAAAGAAAGTCACAGAGAAAGAAAGAGGGAACCCAGGAGAGAAAAGCCACAGATGGAGTAGCCCAAAGCAGAACTAGCAACGAGTCCCAGAGGAGAGGGGAGAGAGAAGTGGACCAGTATTGCGTCCTGCCATATGCTTGATCACCCACGGCTGAGCCCAGAGAAAAAGCAAATTTAGATGACTCACTCCATGTGCTTGATGGCCCACAGTTGCTACTTGCTAAGACAGCATTTCTTTTTCTTTTTTTTTAAAGATTGATTTACTTATGTATTTCTCTCCCCTCCCCCCCACCCCTTTTGTCTGTTCTCTGTGTCTATTTGCTGTGTCTTGTTTCTTTGTCCGCTTCTGTTGTCAGCGGCACGGGACTGTGTCTCTTTTTGTGGAGTCATCTTGTGTCAGCTCTCTGTATGGGTGGCGCCATTCTTAGGCAGGCTGTACTTTCTTTTGCGCTGGGCGGCTTTCCTTACAGGGTGCACTCCTTGCGCGTGGGGCTCCCCTATGCGGGGACACCGCCGCGTGGCAGGGCACTCCTTGCACGCATCACCACTGCGCATGGGCCAGCTCCACACGGGTCAAGGAGGCCCGGGGTTTGAACCGCGGACCTCCCAGGTGGTAGGTGGACGCCCTAACCACTGGGCCAAGTCCATTTCCCAAAACAGCATTTCTTGATGATGCCCTGGACACTTTCAGAAGCTCAGAACTGTAAGGTTTTTTTTGTTGGTTTGTTTTTTTTCTGTTTGTTTGTCTTTGAGGTACTGGGGGCTGGGGATAGAACCCAGGACCTAATACGTGGGGAGTTGGCACTCAGTCACTGAGCCACATCGGCTCTCCTGAATTGGTTTTGTTTTTGCTTGTTTTTGTTTTTTTCCAGGAAGCACCAGTAACCAAACCTGGGACCTACCATATGGGAAGCAGGTGCTCAACTGCTTGAGCCACATCCACTCCCCAGAACTGTAAGCTTTTAACCTAATAAACTCCCATTTCTGATACACTGCTTCCAGTAGCCTTTCACAAAACTACAACACTGCATAATATGAGATGTGAAGCATAATATGAGATACTGAAAAATAAGTTACATGAATACATATTTATTCCTTATAGTGAGATGAATAGTTGCCCCAAAGAGATATAAGTCCAAGTCATAAACCCTGGCATCTATGAATGTGACTTTATTTGGGAATAGGGTCTTTGCAGATAAAATTAAGGATGCTGAGATGAGATTATCCTGGATTTACAGATGACCCTAAATCCAATGACTGATGTTCTCATATGAGAAAAAAAAAAAGGGAGATTTGAGACACACAGAAAATCCAAAAAATAGATCAATACAATCTAGAGAGGTCCTAAGGGTCTATGCCAGCATGAAATGTGAATTCTTTTATTTTTATGACCATTTAGAATGAACTCCAGAAGAACACTCATATGTGAAAACAAAGCCATTCACAAGTTACCAACACAACTGCCTGCCCGAATACTCAGAGAGTCACCAAAAAAGGGTCATCCAAGCAAATGCTTCCCAACCAGGATGCCTGGGCAAACTGATTAATTATGGTAACCTATCCCACATGTAAGCTAAAGTTAAAAAAAAAAACAAAAAAACACAGCAGTTTACCAGCTACAGGGTAGTCCAAGATCTAATGAGGCATGAAATCTCTCTCAGGCGTGAAGGTAAAAGCATCAGTCCCCTTTCAAACATGTAGCACTTCTTTCAAAGTACCACCAGAAGGAAGTACACAATTCAATAGTATTCTTGACCACCCCTGTTCCTTGCCCTGCCCCCCCCCAAACCTGGGCAAACTAACATTCAAAACTGGAACCCAATAAAGTCTCTCGATTTAGTTTCTAATTTAAAAGAAATAGAAGAGACAAAGGAAAGTGTTAAGCACTACAAGGTTACAATTAGCAAAGTGCCGAATGTGGGACAAAATTTGATTTCTTAAACAATTAAACTCCAAAACCTGGAAGGGGAGTGGGAGAGGACATTGCAGGAAACCATTGGAAGGTTTTGTGCAGAGGAAGGACATGATGTAACCAAAAGTGACATGACTGCTTTATAGAGAGTAGAATGTAAAAAGGCAAGAAAGAAAGAACAATTGGAAGGCTACCGCCATAATCTATTAAGAGATGATAGTGATTTAGCCCAGGACAGCTACAGGAGAGGTGGTGAGAAGTAGTCAGATTCAGGATATACTCTAAAGGTAGAACCAATACTTTTTACAATGGATGGCTGGTTCTTGCTCTTTTACATTGCAGTTTGAGAGAAAGAAGGAGACAGAGATAACTAGTGCTTTTTTTTGGCAAACAGAAAAACAGAGCTCCCTTCTGCTGTGATGAAGAATATAGGAGTGGAGGACAAAGGAGAAAAGCCAAATCAAGAGTTCAGATTTGACTTAAGATGCTTATTAATATGAAAAAGGAAAGAGTCTGGTGGTCAGAAAAGAGGCACATGGATTAGAAGAAATCGTATAGGAAAAGACAATAAGAGTAGAAGAGGCCTGAAGGCCAAGCCATGAGGCCTACAATGTTAAAAGGACTAAGATAATAACAATAGTTAACACACTATACTATGTGTCAAGTACAGTTCTAAGTTTTACTAAATGTATTTATTTAATCTTCATAACCAGCTTCTGATGTACAAATTATCACTTTATTTTACACATCTGAAACCAAAGCACAAGGATAAGTGATTTGCTAAGGTCACAGAGTAAACAACAAAACCATGATTTGAACATGCAGACTAGCTCTACAGTCCTCACTCTTATGCATTAAACTACATGACATGATCTTTCCAGAAAGGATGATCAGACCAAAGAATCCTCGGTATGACCAGTGAGGTAGGAGAACGAAGAGAGGTGGTATCTTTGAGGCCAAGGCGAAAAATGTCAGCTGCTGCTGATTAATCAAGAAGGCTAAGAATAGACTACAGGATCTGACAAGACAGAGGTCAATGGAAACACAGCCAATATCATCACATCACAAACTGATATTTTTTTATACTGCTTTTTCTAAATTGTATTATAAAGTATTTATAAAAGAATACATAATTTAAAGAATACAACCAGCTTAAGACCCTTTATACATTTCACTTTCATTTCAACTTTTACCAGATTTATCCAATTATTACGTCCCCTCTTACATATCTTATGATGGAAAATTTTATCTAGATATATTTATCCATAATTAACTCATTTCTTTATTTTTAACTCAAAGATTTACTTAGCAATATGGAATAAACATCTAATAAAAACAGTAATCAAAAATTAAAACAGGGAAGTGGATACGGCTCAACTGATAGAGCGTCCACCTACCTACCACATGGGAGGTCCAGGCTTCAAACCCAGGGCCTCCTGACCCATGTGGTGAGCTGGCCCACGTGCAGTGCTGATGCGCACAAGGAGTGCCATGTCATGCAGGGGTGTCCCCCACATAGGGGAGCCCCACACTCAAGGAGTGCGCCCCGTAAGAAGAGCTGCCCCACACAAAAAAAGCGCAGTCTTCCCAGGAGTGGTGCTGCATACACAGAGAGCTGACGCAGCAAGATGATGCAACAAAAAGAGTCACAGATTCCTGGTGCCACTGACAAGAATCCAAGTGTACACAGAATAAAACACACAGCAAATGGACACAGAGAGCAGACAATGTGGGGGGGAGGGGGGCGGGGAGGAAGGGGAGAGAAATAAATATAAATATTTTTTAAAAAATTAAATCAGCACTAAACATACAATAAGATGGTTCATGTTTTAGGCTCTGGCATACCAAAAATAACACAAGAACTCCCCTTCACACTTTAATGGAGGTTTAAAATGAAATTACTGACAATCTAACACGAAACAAACATTTTTAGATGATGAAAAGTCACTAATAGTATTAATTCAATAAAGTAAAATTTCATTCTCAAATTCAAAAATTTTGCAAAGTACTTGGGTTCAACTTGTCCATATTCTGAAATGAACCCTCCAGCTTTGGTTTATTTCCTTAAGGCAGAATTTCAGGTTGCTTGAGCCCATTGCATCTACAGTCCACAATCTTCACATTCAACACAAGAAAGCCACAAAATAACCCAATTACATATCAATCTAAGAATCTGCTACTTGCAAATGTAATATATACCAAGCTGTCTCTTTAACAAATAAGATTCATTCACCAGTGCAATGGAAAGTTTAAGCAAGTCTGAATATATTATGGCAATTTAACTATAATTTTAAATTTAATTGTATTCTTTAGGGTATTGATACTATTTCTCTACTGATACCAAGTACAAAATAGAAGAATTTCAGAAAGAAAGATATCAGGGCATTCAGGATGAGTAAGACCAGGGAAACAGGCAGGAGCAGGATCCTGCCAGGCCCTACCAATGAAAAATGGAGCACTTCTTGCTCTCTCAGTGCTGGTTTATTTCTTTTTAAATGCTCGTTCCCATGATGTAAGCCAACAATGGAAATCTGGAAAACTGTCATTAAAGACTGAATAAACTTACTTTATCAGTAATCCAAAACTCATAAATCTTCAAAATGCACAGTCTAAGTTGATTTCTAGATTTATCAATTTAGTTAACAGTATTACAGATAATAAGTTGTTACATAGCAGCTGTACGACACAAAAACATTTGATTTAGCTGAACTGATACGAATTATAGAAGGCTCCTGAAGTTTCCCAAGATAACATGCACAACAGAAATGAATACAGCCAGTATAATAGACCGCTAAAAGACTCCTTTGAGAATCTACTTCTGTAGTTAAAACATGTAATAGTTAAGAACATACAAGTACAATACAAACAAAATGCAATAAAAGTCCAACACTTCATTAACACTGGGTAGAGAAAGAAGAGGGACTAAAGGAAAAGAAGGAATTAGGCCTGAATTTACTACAAGGTGAAGAGGGGGTTACATCAAGAGTAGTAGCAGGCAATACAGCACTGCAGTTAGGAATATGGGCTCTGAAGCAAAACTACCTCATTTGAAATCTTAAGTATCCCACTTACTTGGGCAAGTTACATTACCTCTTTGTACCTATAGCCTCATATGTACATGAGATGATAATAATACCAATATATTAGGCTGTGAAGACGAAATGAGTTAATACATGTAAAGCACTCAAAAATAAAATGAATAAATATTTACTATTAGTATTGAAACTGCTCTCATACTTGACTAGTAAACTTAAGCAAAGTACTGTCAGTTTGAACCACATAAAACTGCTATTTTTGAAGGCCAAAATATTTAAAATATACATAATTTTTCAGGGGTTCAATTAAATACAAAAGAAAGAGCTGTGAAAACAAGTTGCTAAGAATGCCAATGGGACCAAAGCCTAAAAACCTAGAGCTAATTCAGCAATTTACTCATACAGCAGCTTGAAGACAAACCTGAAGAAAAAAGATTTCTGCTGCAGGTTGAAAACAAACCACATTTCAGATAATAAATCATTCAAAATTCAGTATAACTGACCTCTAAGGCAACCAAAACTTTACACCGGATTGATTTTGAAAGCTGAAGTAATATTTTATATTTAAGTACCTATCCTCCTCCAAGTCACAAAATAAATGTCACAATTTCAAAAGGTACACACTGCACTTAACAGTTTTCTTATTAAATAAACAAATAATGCCTGGTTTTCAACTACATGAATATTTTACAAAGCTGATACTGACTTAGAAGATTCCAAAAAGTGTTAAGAAATTTTTTAGTCAGCATACTTTTGTTCAAGTATATCTATATTTCATAAATATCTACCTCAAATTTTACATAAAATTACAATTATTTTCCTGAATATTTCCAAAAGGATAATTTCTATGATTTAACAAAGAATCTACAATCTACCTTAAAGGCTCTAAATTTCTCTACCTGAACTGGGTACAACGAAATCTCAAAAAATGAGAGCATATTTCAAGATCGCCTAATTTTCCACCAGGCTAGCTTACATTCATCTTCTAAATTTCTACAGCATAATGATGAATCTTTAAAAGATATGTAATTTCAAAATGCCTTCCAGAAACTCCATATCCACTAGAGTCACTCCCCATTGTCACCTTCTCCCAGCCTCTAAGCAACCAATAACTTAGTTTTTGTACCTAAGGATTTACCTATTCTGGAAATTTCATATAATACACAGCCTATTGTATTTAACTTCTGTCACTTAACATAATGTTTCCAAATTTCATCCATGTTGTAAAATGTATTAACACTTTATTCCTTTTTATGGCTGAGTAATATTCCATTGTATGAATATATTATATATAATATTTTGGTTTTTTAAAAAATATATTTTAAAATTTATTTTATTTATTTCTCTCCCCTTCCCCCCCTCCCGCCCCAGTTGTCTGTTCTCTGTGTCTATTTGCTGCATGTTCTTCTTTATCCGCTTCCGTTGTTGTCAGCAGCACGGGAATCTGTGTTTCTTTTTGTTGTGTCATCTTGTGTCAGCTCTGTGTGTGTGTGGCACCATTCCTGGGCAGGCTGCACTTTGTTTCGCGATGGGCGGATTTCCTTATGGGGCACACTCCTTGAGCATGGGGCTCCCCTATGCGGGGACACCCCTGCGTGGCACGGCACTCCTTGCGCGCATCAGCACTGCACATGGGCCAGCTCCACACGGGTCAAGGAGGCCCGGGGTTTGAACCACGGACCTCCCATGTGGTAGATGGACGCCCCAACCACTAGGCCAAGTCCACTTCCCATATAATATTTTGTTTATCCATTCATCAATTACTGGATGTTCGTACTTCTTTGCTTTATGAATAATGCTAATATTAATTTCATCATTTCACCCCTTTTAAGAAACTGTGACAAAGTTTTAAAGTTAAACTATACAAGGCACTGGTAGAAGTCTCTAAAGTTCCTAAAGTCAAACTAAATTCTGATACAATTTCAATGAGCAGTAACTTTTTTTTATGTATAAACTCTGATTTTCTGAATTCATCCATTCTATATGTGGACAGATAAAACAGGAAAAAATCTCCTACAAAATACAATATTTTATGTTTCTTATGTAGATCCTAATCGGTATTTTGAAATTTTACATATCTCACATTTAACTTAAATGTTTAAGCAAAATAAAAGTAGATTTGTTACAATGGCAAAACTATACATTTGTATTTGAAGAAATGAACATACCAAATATGTAGGTATATTTAATTGTCTATAAGTTTTTAGTTTGATCTGTCCTCCTAAAGCAGTATGGCAAAA
The DNA here is from genome assembly GCF_030445035.2 of Dasypus novemcinctus. Lineage (NCBI taxonomy): Eukaryota > Metazoa > Chordata > Mammalia > Cingulata > Dasypodidae > Dasypus > Dasypus novemcinctus. Next base: position 82,216,340 of record NC_080680.1, on the reverse strand, counting down.
ATATCTGCTAAAAATACCAGGACTGACCTGTCGATCTGAAAAGATTCAACCCCCGAAATATTTACTTTTGGTTTAAAAAAAAAAAAAAAAAAAAAAAGTCAGCCAAAATATCCAAATCAGCAAAACTGATAGATTATAATTTATCCTACATGTTTTGGATCAAAGACTGGTTTTCTTGATTAGTGATTATAAGTATTTTGATATAAAGTAAATCTCCTCTAAAATAGCTACCTGAAAAACAAAAACTTCAGAATATTGATTCAAATTATATAATGTGGCCAAGACCCTCTAAATGTTACAACTGAAATAACAGCTTGCAATCAAGCATTTCATTAACTTTCAAATCAAAAATACTTTGTTTGCTTTATGCCAAAGGACAACAAAAATGTTATCAAAATAATGCAAAAGTATTGCTCTATTATAACATTCATAGTACTCTACCAAAACAAATACAGGACTTAAAAGGGAAAAAAAAACAACGCAATATTTTTGAGAGTGTATGAAACTAAACTCATTTTTTAAAAAGCAAGTACTGTTTCACTAGCATTCGAATTTTTCACACCTATATTCTAAACCCATAGCTTTACTTACCGGTTATGTAAACTAACAATGAACAATGCTTTTTTTAACAGAAGATATTCTACAAGTTTACATTTAAAAATTGCCTTCCAGAAAGTTATTGAAGTTTTCATTTAAAAAAAGAAGACATTGGCACCCTATAAATTTTCCTGCTCTAATTTTTAATCTATATATTTAAACCAATTAACTCTGTTACATTTGCAGACTATCAAATACACTCTAGGTCTAATTTTTAATTCAATAAATATTTATTGAGTAGCATCTACTATACACCTAACACACTATCCTAAGCACTGGGAAAAAATAACAATTTTAGTTTTTCCTGTCTTTCTCCCTCCTTGTCTTTAAGGCCTACATATATAATCACTTGATGAAAGATGCCAGCAGGACAGTACTACCCTCACTTTACTACACAACTGACTTAAATTTATACTCTTGGACTCTAAACTCAGAATTCAAATAAATACCAACTATGAAAAATATTCACAAGAATCCATTTTTCTGTAGGGTGCTCATCACTGAGGGGTAAAATATTTCTTGTATGCATCATGAAGAAAGATCCTTTTTCCATGTTGTTGGCAAAACTGTCAATCATCTTGATGAGCAGCAAATAAATGAATGCCCAATGATGGGATTCTGTATTATCCTTAAAAAAAGAAATCCATCAACTAAACATCAACAGGTAAATGTTTATACTCGACAGCCATCAATTTCAACTATCCATGCAAAGAGACAGGTGAGCTGGACTGGTAAACCTCGAAATTAGAGAAGTATTAATCGTCTGCTTCCAGCCAATATAAACAGATGTTATTTTTAAACAGGCAAAATCATCTCTTCCACTGAAATTTATTTGCAGCAGATAATGTTCTGTTACATTTTTAATCAAGCAGATGAAGTTACATTTAAATTGAAAATCTGCTTCACTCAACTAATCAGGCAAGCAAAATTCAGAGATGATTGAATGGCATTACACAGCACACTATTACAGCAGGTAAATTGGGAAATTTACCTGTCACACCACAGAGCATATTGTTCAGCCACTGCAACTGCAACTTAGAAGCAAAGCACTAAGACAAAAAGGGAAAGGCATGTTAAACAGATTCATAAATCCATCATATTTTATGAAAACATTATTAAGGCTCCCAGCAAAACATATATACATACATACACAGAAATTTCTGAAAAAGAAAAAGGTAAAAAAAACACACACCACCTTTCATGGACTCAATGAAGATTTACATGGGTTATGCTTATCTGTTTCATGTAAACAAACATGCCTGATTATTTGAAGATCAAAATACAACTCAGGAAAAGAAAAAGCAAACATTTACATCACAACAAAAGTTAAAGAAACAATGACATATAATAGCAAAAATATGATGGTCAAACACAAGAAATGGCAAATAAAATAAGTACTGATTTACTGGTTTACAAAATAAGTGACTATGGCTATTACTCATAGGTACGAACCATTTATTTCATACAGAAGGAGAACACATGTGAAAAATTGTGAATTCATCACCTATTTTATAGAGTCCAGTCCATTTTAGTTACCTGCAGTTCCCTATTCAAATGGCAGGTTAAGAATTTTAAAATGCCTTCTAATTTTATTTTTCTCAGTTACACCAAAAATCTAATGGCTATTTTGGGTGTTTCTTTCAACTGAAACCCCAAATGGAGTTTCACTGCTTGCTATTTCTAAGTTTAAATATTTCTGCAGCAACAACTGAACTTTCTATCACTGCTTATAGCATTGTAAATTACTCCAACATCATGTAGCAATATCATGTTACATCATTTTTATCGATTTAAAATTTGGTCTCATCTTCACATTAACATATGAAATGTATAGAATTAAGCACCATTGTTTTTTCTCTTTCCTTACTTTTCTCTTTCTTTCTTTCTTTCCATTCTATTTTCCCTCTTTCTTTTCTTCCTTCCTTTTTCTCCTTTTTCTTTTTTGGTTTAGAGAACAGCTATAAACAGTATACAACACCAGAATATGCTCTAAGGTACAAAGACAATGCTATTTTCTACTCTTAAATTGGCATGAACCCACCTTGATTTCCCATTATATGTAATAGATTTGAAATAACACATCCACACCCTGTCACAGGGTTAATAAAGCTACCTAGAAAACATAAACTCATCTACATGGACTTTTAATATCAAGGCATCATTTTCAGTCAACTACAAATAATTTTTGCTTTTGCAAGTATATAGGTCAACAAATAATACAATGCCGCAACTGTGTAAAAGCTGTAACATAAAAGAAAAGAAGATGTAGGGTCAAAAATGTAGAATGAGAAGAACTAAAGGAGGATAAGAGGACTTAAAGGCCAGTGAAAGATGACAAAGAAAAATAAGCAAAAAGTCAAACTAGGAAAACTAAGTAACAATCACCACATAAGATTTACTGATATAACCATGGAGCTATTTCCAGCTCCAGTTTTTAGCAACAAGATTGGGACCAGAGAATTTCTAAAGCTTTGGAATTCTACTACATATGAATTTAACAGATACAGCATTAAGATACAAGAGATATTTCCAACTTTTAGCTCAAAAAAGGACTCATGATATGACACAGAAAACGTAACCACATTAAGGTAATTAAAATGGTCATCAATTTTTAAAAAATGAATTAAAATAAATTAATTTTAAAAAATAAAAGGGTCATCAAAATTGTTTATAAGTATCTTCAAGAACTTTTTAGATTTGTTTTTTGAAATACATTTTTTATTTTAGAATAGATTTAGATAATATACAGTTCAAAGATAATATAGAGTTCCTATATACTTCATAGTCAGTTTCCTCTACTGTTAACAAGAAAATGGTATTCTAGTTCAAAAATCATTTGATATTGGTAATTTCACATGGTTCAATCTAGATCTCTCAAGCTGTTTGTCTCATTTTATTTTTTAGTAAAAATTGTATTTGACAATACATTTAGATTTATAAAACACTGTGAAGATGGTACAGAGTTTCCAAATTCTACACACCCAGTTTTCCCTATTATTAACATCTTACATCAGTATTTGTCATAATTCATCAACCAATATTGGTACATTATTATTAACTAAAGTTCACACTTTATTCAGGTGTCCTTAGTTTTTACCTAATGTTCTTTTTCTATTCTAGGATACCACATTACATTTAGTCATCATGTCATCTTAGTCTCCTCTTGGCTGTGAGTTTCTCAGACTTTCCTTGTTTTAGATGACCTTGACAGTTTTGAGGAGTATTGGTCAGGTATTTTGTAAAATGTCCCTCAATTGGGGATTGTGTGATGGTTTATGTGTTTTTAAGGGGAAGAACAGAGGGGTAAAGTGCCATTCTCATAATATCATATCAAGAGTAAATACTTGTATTAACATGACCCACCAAGGATGACAGCCTTGATGACCTGGTTTTTCTGTTTTCTTTTTTAAAGATTTATTTATTTATTTCTCTCCCCTCCCTCCATTGTCTGCTCTCCGTGTCCATTCGCTCTGTATCTGCTCGTATTCTCATTAGGCAGCTCTAGGAACCGATCCTGGGACCTTCCAGAGTGGGAGAGAGGCAATCATTCTCTTGTGCCACCTCAGCTCCCTGTTAGCTATGTCTCTTATTGTCTCTCCTCTGTGTCTCTTTTCATTGTGTCATTTTGCTGAATCACCTCTCTGCGTTGGACGGCACTACTGTGTGGGGCAGCACTCCTGGGTGGGGCAACACTATGCATGGGTTGGCACTCTGCATGGGCTGGCATTCCGCGTGGGCCAGCTCACCGCACGGGCCAGCTTGCCTTCACAAGAAGGACCTAGGTATTGAACCCTGGATCTCCTATATGGTAGACAGGAGTGCAATTGCTTGCCCCACATCCGCTTCCCAATGTCTTGGTTTATCACTGTGTTTTTTACCATAGCCTTAGCCCTCACAAAAACTACATTTGGACTTTTCTATACTCCCTAATGATACTTTATTCTTCATTGCTTAAGGTGACAATTTAACAACTGCTCTCTGTAGGTGTGGCTAAAAAGGAAAAAAGGAAAAATAGAGAAACCATTCACTTTGTTTCCCATAGTTCACAAAGATTAGTCCTAACAACATCACTTGGAGTGATTATTTCAAGTTAGTGGCTATTTCTGACCTGGCTCCTTGCTTTTAAAGTTGTTCTGAAACAGAGGCTCTCAACCTTGGCTGCCCATAAGAACCATAAGGGGGAGATTTTAATAATATTGTTGCCTATGCCCCAATTTAATCAGAATTCCTGGGGTAGGACTCAAGCATCAGTAGTTTTTAAAAACTCTCTAGATTATCTTAATACATAGCCCAGGTGGAGGACTACTGATTCAAGTCCTTAAATCTATCTTGGCTGTGGCAGTTCAGTTTGATCTGTCTTCCCATTTATAGCACTCGTAACTATGCTATACTGTTTGGATTGTACATTTCTTGTGTCTCTTCAGTTCTTCCCCTAAATGGCTTTGGCTTAAAAGAGTCCTATAATCCAGGAACACTGCAATGCTAAACAATGGTTAAGTGTTTAAGCATAATTAGAGTTAGAGAACAGTCACTGACATTTAAAAACATTACTGATGGTGGAGCAGCTGTAGCTCAGTGGTTAAGCACCTGCTTGGCATGCACAGGTCCTAGGTTCAATCCCCAGTACCTCAAAAAAAAAAAAAAAAAAAAAAAAATCAGTGATGTAAAAGTATGGCTATTCCAAGGATATTAATTCAATAACATAAAAACATTCTGTATTCCAAAACACAGTGATATAGGCCAGTGTGTGAAACTTGAAAGTTCATTTTTGCACTAAAACAACAACTGGGGTAGTTGAGGTCTGAAACTAACTTAACAAAAGTGTATTTAACTCATAAGACTAAAGAAATATTCAACTGAACCATAGGAAATAGCATATTCAGCCATTACACCAATTTCATGTTCTTCAATCTAATACTTTACATTTTTAATAAAGATAAAATACAGTTATTACCACAAAAATACTTAAACAAATGGTCAATACCTGAGAAAAGGTGGCCAGATTGTATAGTCTGCAGGACAGACAATTCCATTTACCCATAATGAAAGGGATAAAATAGTTTTGGGGGAAGTGAGGGTACATGTTATAGAATGGTTAGAAGAACTTCCCAGAAAAGGGCTGAATTTAAAAAGGCAGAAGGGGTCATCTGGAATCACAGGAAATGAAAGCTAAAGCTCCAAGAAGAGAAAAATTGAAAAAGGTCCCTTAGTTTGGAGATGAAGTTCCAAGTAAAATATGGCTTATACCTATGTCTGTTAAGTGCTTAAGGAGAGAAAATAAGAACTGTAAGGACATTTTTATTATACTTTGTTATGGTGGGATAATAAGATACCACAAGACAAGGTATTCTTAAGGTTGTTATATTAACTTTTATAAAATGGAACACAGTAAGACACTTTTATAGATAGTGCCATAAACAAGGATTCATTTGGGATAAATTTACACTTTCCATCCTTCTTTCCTGAAGCTGCTAGGAATGGTTTAAGAACCAAGTTAATAAAAATTTCCTTCAACATATAATTGTCATAAATATTCTTTATTCAAACTATCAGTTATGAAACACTTCATTTCCTATTCCTTCATTACTTGAGAATTAATATTTTAGATTGTTTTACCACTTAACATAACCATTTTTCTATATTTATAGGGGTATAGGAACAATGTATGTATATGCTACTGAAGCAAAGTTGGTATCAAATAAAAAATTATTGTCATATATTTAGGATGTTGTCTTTTAACTCCATGGCAACCACAAGGAAAACATATGAAAAACATATCCAGAAAGAAATAAGGAACTCAGAATGTTGTAATCCAATCAAATAAATATGAAAATGGGTATTAACAAAAGAACTGAGCGTCCAAAAGGAGATGTGGCTCAAGCAGTTAGCTCCTGCCTACCACACGGGAGATCCCAGTTTGGTTCCTGGTACCTCTTAAATAAGACGAGCAAGACAGCGAGCTGACACAGGGGGCTGGCACAGCAAGATGACACAACTAAGGAGACATAAGGAGAAAACATAATGAAAGACACAACAAGCAGGGAGCAGATGAGGCTTGTGATGGTTAGGCTATTGTGTCAACTTGGCCAGGTAATTGTGCCCAGTTGTTTGGTCAAGCAAGCACTGGGCTAACTGGAATATAAGGGTATTTATGGATTTTAGTCACCACTGACTTTACTGCAGTGGTACATCATAGATATAGATAGCTGGTTATAATTACATCAGTCACGGAGATTTCCATCAGCAGTGAGTGACACTTAACCCAATAAGTTGAATCCCTTAAAAGAAGTGATTCCAGAATTGAGAGAGAATTTCCCAGCTCATCCTTGGAAAGCCAATGTCTTCCAGAACTCGTCAAGAATCTTCACTGAACTTTCACCAGAGCTCCTGGTTTCAGCCTGCCTGTAGAACCTGGACTTGTGCATCCCCACAGCTGCACGAGAGACTCTGATAAATCTCTTACTACTGACACATATCCCTTGTTCATTCTATTTCCCTAGAGAATCCTGACTAATACAAGGCTCAAGTGATTGGGTGCCTCATTCCCAAAAGGGAAGTCTGGGGTTCAGTTTCAGGTGCCTCCTAAATAGGAGATGAGCAGACAGCAAGCATAAACAAGGGGTGGGGAGAAATAAATAAATATAAATGTTAAAAAAAAAAAAAAAAGAACTGAGGGTCAACAAAGGTATAAGACTTACAATGGGGAAACAGACTTGGCCCAATGGACAGGGCATCCATCTACCACATGGGAGGTTCACGGTTCAAACCCCAGGCCACCTTGACCCATGTGGAGCTGGCCCATGTACGGTGCTGATGCACACAAGGAGTGCCCTGCCACGCAGGGGTGTCCCTGCGTAGGGGACCCCACACGCAAGGAGTGCGCCCCTTTAAGGAGAGCCACCCAGAGCAAAAGGAAGTTCAGCCTGCCCAGGAATGGTGCCACACACAAAGAGAGCTGACACACAAGATGGTGCAACAAAAAGAAACACAGATTCCCATGCCGCTGACAACAACAGAAGCGGACAAAGAACACGCAGCAAATAGACACAGAGAACAGACAACTAGGTGGGGAGAAATAACATAAATAAATCTTAAAAAAAAAAAAAGACTTACAATGACTAAATAACAAAATGGCAGAACAAAGTCCTGCATTGTCAGTACTTACATTAAAAGTAAATGGATTAGGGAAGCAGACTTGGCCCAGTGGTTAGGCATCCGCCTACCACATGGGAGGTCCGCAGTTCAAACCCCAAACCTCCTTGACCCGTGTGGAGGTGGCTCATGGGCAGTGATGATGTGCGCAAGGAGTGCCGTGCCATGCAGAGGTGCCCCCGTGTAGGGGAGCCCCACGTGCAAGGAGTGTGCCCTGTAAGGAGAGCCGCCCAGCACGAAAGAAAGTGCAGCCTGCCCAGGAATGGCATCGCCCACACGGAGAGCTGACACGACAAGATGACGCAACAAAAAGAAACACAGATTCCCGTGCCGCTGACAACAACAGAAGTGGGCAAAAGAACACACAGCAAATGGACACAGAGAACAGACAAATGGGGTGGGCGGGAGGAAGGGGAGAGAAACAAATAAAAAATAAATAATTAAAAAAAAAACCATAACCAAAAAAAAGAAACACCAGATTTTTAAAAAAGAAAGTAAATGGATTAAACTCTCCAGTCAAAAGGCAGAGATTGGCAAAACTGATAAAAAGGAATGACCCAACAAGAGACTCACTTTAAAGTCAAAGACATAAGTAGGTTGAAAGTGAAAGGAGAGGAAAAAATATACCATGCTATACTAATATTAAAAAAGTAGACTTCAGATCAAAACTTTTATGAGGGACAAAGAAGGTGATTGTATACTGATAAAGGGGTCAATTCAACAAGAACAGTAACAGACATTACCTTGTTTTATTGTGCTTCATGCTATCATGCTTCACAGATATTGCTTTTCTTTTACAAATTGAAGATTTGTGGCTCATTTTAATCAAGGTATATACATTGTTTTTAGACATAATGCTACTGTACACTTAATAGACTCCAGTATAGTATAAACATTACTTTTATATGTATTGGGAAACCAAAAAAATTGTGACTTCCTTTTTTGTGATATTCACTTTATTGCCATCATTTGGAATCAAACCCAAAGTATCTGTGGCCTATGCGGCAGTTTGAGATTATTTTATGAATCCCAAAAAGAGAAAGATTATGTTTGCAAACTAACCTATTTCTCTGGGTAAGATATCCTTTGATAGCATTAAATCTAGTTGCGGGGTCCTTGATTAGATTGCTTGAAAAGATACTTAGGGGCATTGGATTGGACTCTTGTCAGTGTCCTGTGACTCAGGTTGAGTTGCCACCCCTTGCTGAGTCTGATATAAATGGACTCACACAGATAGACAAAGGAAAAACGAGGGAACTGGCATATTTGATCCTGCAGTGAGACAGAGAGTTACTTAAGCATGAAGCTCCCAAGAGGCTTGGCCCATGGGGCAGCTCAAAAGGAAAGCAGCATTGCTATACTCCTGATAGCTTACAGCTGAACTCAGAAAGAAAGGCGAACAACTGAAACTGACATAGGAGGCCTGGAAAGAGACAAGTCCTATGCCAGCTGAAACTGGTAAGGAAGTAAAGCAACTGAGCCTGAGAGAGGAAGCTCAGAGAAGAAGGCAGAGACAAGGCAGAGATCACCTGCCATTTGCTCAACACGTGGCAGCTGACTTTAGTGAGAAAATACTTCTGATGGTGCCGAGTTGGATTTTTCATGGTCTTGGAACTGCAAGCTTTTACCCCAAATATATACCCTTTATAAAAGCTAACACATTTCTGGTGCTTTCCATTGGCAACCCTTTGGCAAACTAAAACAGCCTGTTTAAATAACAACACAGCCCCAAAATGAATGAAGCAAATATTAACAGATTTGAAGGGAGAAATAAGCAATTCTACATTAATAGTAGAAGACTTTAATATGCCACTTCCAGTAATGGACAGAACATCTAGTCAGAAGATCAGTAAGGAAACAAAGACTTGAATGATACTCTAAAACAAGACCTAATAGATATACAGAGAGAGCATTTTACCCAACAGTAGCAGAAATGAAAAGGGGAACATTAGTACTGACCCCACAGAAAACATAGGATACTATGAATAACTATATGCCAAGTTAGATAACCTAGAAATGAGAAAATACCTAGAAACAAACAAACAATCTACACTTCTGAAGAAAAAATAGAAGATCACAACAAACTAGTAAAGAATTTGAATTAGTAATCAAAAACCTCCAAAGAAAAGTCCAGGACCAGACGCTTCACAGGGGAATTTTACTAAAAATTCCAAGAAGAATTAACATCAATCCTACTTAAACTTTTCCAAGAAAGTGACGATGAGGGAACACTCTCTAACTCATTCTATGACACTAACATTGCCTTCAAACTAAAATTAGATAAAGATACCACTAGAAAAGAAAATTACAGACCAATATTTCTTAGGAATATAAATGCAAAAATCCTCAACAAAATACTAGCAAGCCAAATCCAACAGCAAATTAAAAGAATTATATACCATGATCAAGTGTGATTTATCCCAGGTATGCAAGGTACTTTAACATAAGAAAATCAATTATTGTAATACACCATTTCAGCAGCAGGGGAAAAACAAAAAACACATGGTCATCTCAATTGATACAGAAAAGGCATTTGACAAAGTCCAACATCCCTTCTTGATAAAAATATTTAGAAAATTTGGAATAGAAAGAAACTTCCTCAACATAATAAAGGGCATATATGAAAAACCCACAGATAACATCATACTTAATGTTGAATGACTGAAAGCTTTCCCTCTAAGAATAGGAACAAGATAAGGATCTCCACTGTCACCACTGTTATTCAACATTGTACTAGAAGCTCTAGGCAGAGAAATTAGGCAAGGAAAAAAAAAAGGGATCCAAATTGGAAATGAAGAGGTAAAACTTGCCCTAATTGCAAATGACATAATCTTATATATAGAAAATCCTGAAAATCCACAACAAAGCTACTAGAATAAAAAAAAGAAATCAGCCAAGTGGTGGAGTACAAGATCAACATGCAAAAATCAGTAGCATTTTCATAAACTAATAATAAACAATTTGAAGAAGAAATTAAGAACAGAACTCCACTTACAATAGCAACTAAAAGAATTAAATATCTAGGAATAAATGTAATGAAGGATGGAAAGGACTTAAGAAAATTACAGAACAATGCTAAAAGAAATCAAAGAAGACCTAAATAAATGGAAGAATATTCCATGTTCATTGACTGGAAGACTAAATATTGTTAAGATTCCAATTCTACCCAAAGTGATTTACAGATTCAATGAAATTCCAATCAAAATTCCAACAGCCATCTTTGCAGAAATGGAAAAGCCAATCATCAAATTTACATGGAAGGGTAAGAGATCCAAATAGCCAAAGTCATCTAGAAAAACAACATTGGAGGACTCATACTTCCCAATCTTAAAACTTACCATAAAACCACAGTAATCAAAACAGCATGGTATTGGCATAAGGACAGAGAGATAAATGGAATCAAAGTGAGATCTCAGAAATTAACCCTCACATTCATGGCCAACTGATTTTTGACAAGGGCACAAAGACCACTTAACTGGGATAGAAGTCTCTTCCACAAATGGTACGGGGAAAGATTCTTATTTGCAAAAGAATGAAGGTGGACCCCTAATTCACATTATATATAAAAAGCAACTCAAAATGGATCAAAGACCTAAATACGAGAGCTAGAACTATAAAACTCTTAGAAGAAAATACATCTTCAGGACCTTCTGTTTGGCAGTGGTTTCTTTTTTTATTTTGTTTTTTAGGAGGTACCAGGGATTAAACCCAGGACCTCATTAATGGGAAGCAGGCGCTCAACCACTGAGCTACATCTGCTCCCCAATGAGATTTGGTTTTCTCATTTGTTTTATTTTGCTTCTAGGAGGTATCAGTGATCAAACCCGGGACCTTCTACATGGGAAGCAGGCACTCAACCACTTGAGCTATATCCACTACCCTGGCACTGGTTTCTTAGACTTAACACCCAAAGCACAAGCAACAAAGAAAAAGTATAAATGGGGCCTCATCAAAATAAAAAACCTGAGTACCTCAAAGGACTTTATCATGAAAGTAAAACAATAACCTATACAATGAGAGAAAATATTTGGTAATCACATATCCAATAAGGATTTAATATCCAGAATATATAAAGATATTCTTCAACACAACAAAAAGACAAACAACCCGATTAAAAAATGAGCCAAAGACTTGCATAAATTTTTCTCCAAAGAATATATACAATGGGGCATAAAGCATATGAAAAGACACCCAGCATCATGAGCCATTAGGGAAGTGCAAATCAAAACCACAATGAGATACAATTTCATATCCATTAGAATAGCTATTTTGAAAAATGGAAAGTTATAATTGTACATCCGTTCTGGAAGACAGTTTGGCAGTTCCTCAGAAAGTTAAGTATAGAACTATCATAAGATCTATCAATCACATTTCTACATATATAACTGAAAGAACTGAAAGGAGGGACTCAAACAGTTATTTGCATATTGATGGTCACAGTCGCATTATTCACAATTGCCAAAAGATGGAAGCAACCTAAGTGTCCATCAACTGGTAAATGGAGAAACAAAATGTGATATAAACACACAATGGAATATTATTAGGCAATAAAAAGGAATGAAGTTCTGATACAAAGGACAACATGGACAAAACTTGAAGACATCATGTAGAGTGAAATAAGCCAGATAAAAAAGGACAAATATTGTATGATCTTACTGTTATGAAATATTAGAATAAAGAAACTCATAGAATTAAAATCTAGAATATAGGTTATCAAGGGCTAGGGTGGGGAAGGGAATGAGGACTAATTTCTATCTGGGATGATGGGAAATTTTGGTAATGGATGTTGGTGATGGTAGCACAATACTATGAATATAATTAAAAGCACCAATTATATGTATTTGAATGTGGTTAAGAGGGTAAACTTTAGGTTGTCTACATTACCAGAAAAAAAATACATAGGACTATATAACACAGTGAGCCCTAATGTAAATCATGGTATAAAGTTAATAGTACAATTATAAAAATGTTATTTCATTAGTTTTAACAAATATACCACACTAATACAAAGTGTTAATATTAGGGCAGTATATAAGGCCTTTGTATTTTATGCATGAATCATCTGTAAACCTATAACTTACCTAAAAAAAAAAAAAAAAAAGAGGAGAGAAAAAATAGATTATCTTTTAATGACCAAGGAAAAAATGCTCTACAATATGTTTGTACCTGGCTTCATAGTATCAATTTGCTTCTGAAAACCAGTATCTAAATGAAGTTTTATAGATAATTAGACTTCAAAACAATACCACCAGAGATCTCTTTTTAAAAGGAATCCTATGGTGAATCCTTTGAAATATATTACCTAATTTTATCGGTTTTATATCACATTTTAATATAAAAGTTTTACAATACTCATAAGATTAAATGCTATTTGAACAGGTTTTAACCATAGCAATCTTCACATACATTTTTCTTATTCTGTTGGATGGAAACTTTCATAACCAGTCTGAAAGAGAATAAATTGAAGAAAGGATATATTTAAAATTTTCAAAGTGTAAAATTATATACGAAGAAAAATAATACTTACCGAGAAGCGGATTTGGCCCAACGGATAAGGCACCGCCTACCACATGGGAGGTCCAAAGGTCAAACCCAGGCCCTCCTGACCCATGTGATGAGCTGGCCCACGCACAGTGCTTATGTGCGCAAGGAGTGCCGTGCCACGCAGGGGTGTCCCCCGCGTAGGGGAGCCCCATGCACAAGCAGTGCACCCCGTAAGGAGAGTCACCCAGTGTGGAAAAAGTGCAGCCTGCCCAGTAAGGGAGCCGCACACACGGAGAGTTGACGCAGCAAGATAATGCAACAAAAAAAGAGACACAGATTCCCCGTGCCGCTGTCAAGAATACAAGCGGGCACAGAAGAACACACAGCAAATGGACACGGAGGGCAGACAACTGGGGGTGGGGTGGGGAGAGAAATAAATAAAAAATAAATCTTAAAAAAAAGTAATGCTTGTTAATTACACTGTTAAAATACTCACCAAGCTCATTCAAATCATTGACAAAAACTGTTGCTAAAATTAAAATGCCAATGCTGGAAGTACTGTTATGAACCACTACAGCACATTCACTATGTATTTTCAATTTCTCTGGAAGAAAATATCTTTTCAAATATCTTACCCATGAATGGTTTATAAATATTGGTACTCACATCCTGGGTGATATTTCCTTCTATTAAAGCATAAGAAAAGGGGGAGAAGTGAAATTAAGCATAAAAATCAAAGTCTGTACAAAAAAAGTATTCTGTAATGTGAAAATGTGACAAAGTCAAACTATAAAAGAAAATATACTGAAGACTGACTTTAACTGCAAAAAAGAATTTTTGAGTAACAAGACAGTAACAAGTATTCAATCCCTATGCATTTTATTGGAGTTGCACAACAAACTTGAAAACTTAGTCAAACTCTGTATAATGAACTCAAATGAAATAACATATCATCTGTATATAATCTCTTATTTTCTTTATATTTTTCCTCTTTTTGTTTTGAAGTACCAGGACCAGAAATTGAACCCAGGACCTCATATGCAGGTGGTTGGGACTCAACCACTGAGCCACATCAGCTCCCCTGAGTTAGTTCCCTCATTTGTTTATCTGTTTTGTTGCTGTTTTGATCATTGTCTGCTCACTGTTTTGCTCGTTGTTTATTTTTTTGTTTGTTTTCTTTAGGAGGAACTGAGAATGGAACCCCAAGACCTCCCATATGGGAGGAGGCACTCAACTGCTTGAACCACATTTGCTCCCAGCATTCATTTTGTTTTGAACTGAAAAAGTGATAGGCACAGAAGGCACATTAGAGCTTTAAGAAGCACGAGTGATACACACACAGAATATATTTGATAAGCTACCAGGTCAGCATTACCCACAGAGTAAATGGCTAGTTATTTGGCATGATTTAAAAGATACTGAGAAGGTATCTACCCCGAAATAATACTTTTCCATCTAAAGAATCAAATCCAAGTAATATTAAAAAGGTAGCCTCTTGGGAAGCGGACTTGGCCCAGTAGTTAGGGCGTTGGTCTACCACATGGGAGGCCCGCGGTTCAAACCCCGGGCCTCCTTGACCCATATGGAGCTGGCACACGCGCAGTGCTGATGCAGGCAAGGAGTGCCCTGTCATGCAGGGGTGTCCCCCAGGTAGGGGAGCCCCACGCACAAGGAGTGCGCCCCATAAGAATAGCCGCCCAGTGTGAAAGAAAGTGCAGCCTGGCTAAGAATGGCGCCACCCACACGGAGAGCTGACACAACAAGATGACGCAACAAAAAGAAACACAGATTCCCGTGCCGCTGACAACAACAGAAGCCGACAAAGAAGAAGACGCAGCAAATAGACACAGAGAACAGACAACCGGGGTGGGGGGGGGGAAGGGGAGAGAAATAAATAGATAAATCTTTAAAAAAAACGAAAAGGTTGCCTCTTAAGTCACCCTATAAACTAAGGCATTAGTAATTACTAATTAATTACTGTGTAGACCTCAAGGTTTTCTGGAAACTAAGGCTGAGGCACTGAACAGCATTATCAGGAAAAAAGAGTCCCTAAAGAGAGGTTCAAGGGGATACTAAATAGAGACATTCATTACTTTCACAATTTTTTCTATTATGGATATTAACAGAACTTACAGGCAGCATTTACAAATACGCTAACAAATCAAGAGGAGTAGAAAAAGTTGGAATTCTGCCACCTGGTTATCTCCTCTATCAACCACCTACCACCATCCCATTTCTAAGGACTACACTTACAAGGGCCAAGGAAAGAGCAAACATGCGAACAAAATTTACAGAAAAAAACTCAATTTTATGTTTCTTCTCCAAAACTTAAGATGTTTCTTCCAAATAAAATCTATAAATCATACAAAAATACAAAAGTATATTTTAAAACTTACTGTCTCATACTTATCCTATTTTAAGTGCTTCAATTCAGGATATGTATATATACTAAGTAGCTACAGTTTTGCATTCTGTATGCCTTTTTTCCCCAGAAAAGGATTTCTTGCTTTCTTTACTTATAAACTTAATTCTTTTGAGCTTCTGAGCTATAGTTTAGTGGATATGTACTGTCCTTAAGATAAGGCCTCAATGGTCTTTGGAAGTAGTGCCTTTATCACTACAGAGATTAAGAAAGGCACTACTATTCAAGTTGCTTTAAAAGATTAGAACAAGCAGAAGCACAAGAATGTCCAAATACTTGTAAATTAGAAGTAGAAACTGTATGTTAATGTGACCTGTGAATAAAACAGTGTAGGGATTAAATGCATCTGAATTCAGAATATGAAAGAACATTAGTTGCAATGGTATGTTTTCATGCCGTACACAAACTTACCCAAATTCCACTTATTATCCCAAGATAAAAAATAATCCAGGATTACTAGTTTTATCGCTTTATCCCTCCCCCCAACCACCTGAAAATTTTGTTTCATCACATCTTGGTTTTTCTTCCTACCCAAGAGCTCTCAGAACCCTTCTCAACACTGTTTCAACAGATCAGAAGTAGCATACAGGATAAAACCTATTTGCTAACTCTAACCTACCACTGAGCTAAGTCCTAGTAGT
Source organism: Dasypus novemcinctus (assembly GCF_030445035.2). Classification (NCBI taxonomy): domain Eukaryota; kingdom Metazoa; phylum Chordata; class Mammalia; order Cingulata; family Dasypodidae; genus Dasypus; species Dasypus novemcinctus. Next base: position 82,200,044 of record NC_080680.1, on the reverse strand, counting down.
TTGCAAATAGAATTCAAAAGCATTCAAATGCTTGGCAATCTTAGGAGACTTTCCCTTACAGACACATTTCTCACACATATCAACAGCCTCTCAGAGCCACATTATGTTTACTGCGCCTAAGAGTACTTGATATTAGAATGATAACCCTAAGGCATCAGAAAAACATTCACATAACTCTGTACTGGAAAGTATTTGATAAAGATTCCCAACAAAATCAGTTAAACTATTTTAAAAGTGAGGCCACCTAAAACAGTAAATTTCTTTTAAACATTAAGTGGTAAGGTCAGACTGTTTCCTCCAATATTTATTACGAAAATTTTCAAACATCCAGAAAAATGGAAAGAACACCCAGGTATTCATCAACTAGACACAATTCCTCAACCTTGACATTACTGAAAATTTGGGCCAGGTAATTCTTTGTTGCTGGGACTGATCTGTGCATTGCAGGATGTTTAGTAGCACGCTGGCCTCTACCAACTAGAAGCCAATAACAACCTTCCAGCTGTGACAACCAAAAATGTCTCGAGACATTATCAAATATCCCTGTGTGTGTGCGTGCACATTCATACCCAAAGCTGAAAACCCGTTAGACAATTGTTAACATTTTGCATGTTTCTGTTTTTGTGTATTACGTATTCATTTCTTCCTTTTTATCAGAAATAAACACATACGCATTCATGTCTTTAAAACAAGGGCATTCTCCTACATTTCCAAAGCAGTACTATCAAAGCTACTTCTAATTTATCATATAACATTAGGTAATCTCCACAGTTTTTTCAAACCTGAGATTCTACTAACTCAAAATTTCATTTATAATGAACATCTTATTCCACAATAAAATGAGAGCCTTATGACACGGATGAACTTTTATGTTCTTAAACTAAATTTTAGAACTAAGTATCTATTCCCTCTCCCATGTTTTGGTGGTTTTGTTCTTTTTGTTTGTTTGCTTGTTGATAAAGAAAAAGTGGTAGGCACTTCTTTGTTCATAGACTGTGTTTTGTTTTGTTTTTAAAGATTTATTTATTTATTTCTCTCCCCTCCCCCACCCCGTCTATTTCCTGTGTCGTCTTCTTTGTTTGCTTCTGTTGTTGTCAGTGGCACAGGAATCTGTGTCTCTTTTTGTTGCATCATCTTGCTGCGTCAACTCTCCATGTGTGTGGCGCCCTTCTTGGGCAGGCTACACTTTCTTTCGTGCTGGGCGGCTCTCCTTATGGGGTGCATTCCTTGCGCGTGGGGCCCCCCTATGCAGGGGACACCCCTGCGTGGCAGGGCACTCCTTGTGCGCATGAGCACTGCGCATGGGCCACTTAGCCTGTTTTTAAGAGGTGTGCAGCCTCCTTCTCCGTCCCTCCTTCCTGCCTCCATGCTCCCTTGTCTATTTGCTTGCTGGGTTTTTTTTTTGTTTCATTGCTTTTGCTTGTTGTCTGCTCTTCTTTGGGAGGCACCAGAAACCAAACCCAGGACCTCTTGTGTGAGACGCAAGCAACCAACAGCTTGAGCCACATTCACTCCCTGCTCATTTTTTGTTTTTGCTTGCTGTCTTGTTCATTGTTTTTTGCTCATTGTCTTTTCTCATTGTCTGCTTGTTGTTTTTGCTTCATGTCTGCTCGTTGCTTGCCTGTCTTATTTAGGAGGCACCAGGAACGGAAATAGGGACCTACCTGTGAGAGGGAGAAAACCACCTGCCTGAGTCACATCCACTCACGTGAAGCAGCTTTCAAAGACATATTTATAAGACAATGGTGGAAGATACATGTTTGATTCTTTGCAAAGGTGACTGGCCACATTAAACTTCTCACTTCAGGCTCTTTAATATCATTCTAGTAAAAAGATATCCTTACGAAATAGAACTGGAAAACCTTTGGACACATTTAATATAATTTGAGTTAGACAGCATAATTACAAATTTTAAGATTGTAGCTCTTTTTTGGCTAATAAACACATTAAGTTAATGTTCAACATTACAAATGTAAATGCTAACCTACCACAGAAATATCAAGGGAGAAACTGCTACCACAAATAAGTTCATTAAACTTGGCAAGAAAAGGTGAACCTAAGAGAACACCAAGCAAGTAGAACAAGACAAACTGCAAGGATCAGGCACCACAACGACTTCTGCTCTATACCCCAATGCCTCAAAAATTTTCAAAAAGAACAGAGCAATAACTGAGATCAATAAGAACTGGAATTCAGAATTTAAAACTTTTCTTTATAATCTATATTACATCCAAAGGAATGCCAGTACACACATACACAATAAAAACATATTCTTTGGGACCATAACCCTATCTTCTAAGTCATTAAACCATGATAAAGAAAATAGCTAATTCATCTTGAAGAATTTTTGAAGACTATTGTATTAGTCAGGCAAAGGCATGCTGGGGCAAAATACCAGAAATTGTTCAGTTTTTATATAGAGTATTTATTTGGGGTAGACGCTTACAGTTACCAGACCATAAAGCATTAAGTTAGTTCCCTCACTAAAGTCTTTGCCACATGTTGGAGCAAGATGGCTGCCGACATCTGCCAGAGTTCAGGCTTCCTGGGTTTCTCTCTTCCTGGGACTTGCTTCTCTCTGGGCTAAGTGTTCTCTCTTCCTAGGGCTGTGTTTCACTCCAGGCTCAGCTGCTGTGCTCACTCCACAAGGCCAGCTGTAGACTATCAGGCAATTGGCTCTGTCTCCCAGGGGCTTCTGCCATGTGTAAGGAGCACATGTGTTCATCTCCTGTGTGTTTACTTCCTGGGGCTCCAGCTCAAAATTCCAGCATCAAAACTCCAACTCCATCCTTTGTCATGCATTTTAACTGTGAGTCCCCACCCACCAAGGGGTGGGGATTCAATGTCCTACTGACATGGCCCAGTCAAAGCCTTAATTATAATTTAATCACACCCAGGTACAGACCAGTTTACAAACATAAACTAGTATCTACTTTTGGAATTCATAACTATATCAAACAGCTACAACTATTAAATTATAAAAAAAGCAATGTTTGATTACTAGGGAAATTAAGAGTTAAGATCAAGCATCTATAGTGATATTCCTGCTAGAGTTATATTTGGTGAGAGTAACTGGCAGCTTGCAAAATAGATGATTCTCACCAATCTTCCAAGCAACTCTGGGGTGGCAACCACTTCCAGCAGGTAGATCCCCTAGTGAAATGTATAGTCTCCCTCAAAACAAAGTATTTTTAGGTTTGTAGAAAGAGCTTATGCCAGAGTATCAGAATTTTAGTCAACAAACAGCTGCCTTCCTGACATCCATGGACTGTTTCCCTTGAGTTAATATCAAATCTCAGAAAAAGGATAAGATTATATCCTACAGATCCAGAAATCTTTAAATCTACTATTTGTTTCCTGATGAACAGAGGCACTTAAAAATGGGCCTGTAGTTCACTTACTTGAAAGGTCAAGATTATTGCTTAAAACAATAACAAAACTGTTAAGAGATCTTTTACCATTCAAAGAATTGCTACATAAACTGTATAGGATAAGACTAATTTTTCAGGATATAGGTAGGAACCTAGTCTTTTAAAATAATTAATTAATGAACTAATCTATTTTATAAATATGTAGTGTGTGCTCTGCTCATGTCATTCATTTTACTAGGTATTATTGAAGACGTACTGAATATGTCAGAATATGCCAAAATATAAGGAGATTCCAAACTCAAAATGAATCCCCATTTTCCCAATAAGATTTAAAAATAAGCTTTTCAGCATACAAATATTTTAACCTTTGGGGAAATATAGGAAATAGTCGGAAAACGGACTTGGCCCAGTGGTTAGGGTGTCCGTCTACCACATGGGAGGTCCGCAGTTCAAACCCCGGGCCCCCTTGAACCGTGTGGAGCTGGCCCATGCGCAGTGCTGATGTGCGCAAGGAGTGCCATGCCACGCAGGGGACAGGGAGCCCCACGCGCAAGGAGTGCACGCGCAAGGAGTGCACCCGTAAGGAGAGCCTCCCAGTGCGAAAGAAAGTGCAGTCTGCCCAGGAATGGCGCCGCCCACACTTCCCATGCTGACGACAACAGAAGCGGACAAAGAAACAAGACGCAGCAAATAGACACAGAAAACAGACAACAGGGGGAGGGGGGAATTAAATAAATAAATAAATCTTAAAAAAAAAAAAGGAAATAGTCTAATATGCTCTACATCACAAAGTCAAACTTTAAGCCATTATTGCTCACAAATCAATAGCGAGTACTTCTGCTTTCAACTTAACGTAACAGGGATCGGATGTATACTCCCACCTGAAATCCCCCAAAAAACAGACAAAAGATATTAACGTCAGGCAATGAAGAATAATACTTAAGAGGAAACAGCTAGGTGAGACCTATTACTACCCAGTTTACTGCCTTGAGAGTTTCCAGGCCACAGCACAGGGAACGGAAACCCAGGCAGAGCCTGACAAACTCCAAGAGTTTAAGAGAAAGAACTGAGGGCCCAGGGAGACCAAAACAGACCAAATAAGAAATACAAGATATGGAAAGAGGAACGAGAGAGCTACACAAAGAAACAATCCCAAAAATCTGCAGAGGATCCCACTAAGTTTCAGCAGGAAATTACCTGGGGATAGAATCGTCCAAAAAGATAAGGGAGAATAGTACCAGGCACTCACATGGGATTAGGCTACAAAAATCTCATAATTCATGGAATATTAAGTAGAATACACTTAACAGCAGTGAGGAATAATTAGCCTAAACACATCTCTGTTTTCACCTAACAAATCTTAAAAGCAAGATCTAAAAGCATCAAAGTATTTCCAAGTAATTTAATTTTGTCCCAGAACAAAGATAACGAATATTTACAGGAATATAAAAATAACTGGCACCAAACAAGTTAACATTAATAATGTCTGGCATCTAATGAAAGATGGCAAGGCATGCAATGAAACAGGAAAAATCAATACCCCATAATGATGAGAAAAATCAATCAACTGAAGCCAATCCAGAATTGACACAGATGTTAAAATTAGGATAAGAGAACTGGAAGTTATAACTGTATTCCTTATGTTAAAAAACTTAAGACACGAAAGATATAAAAAAAAGAACCAAACCAAATTTCTAGAGATGAAAGCTACAATATCTAAGATTAAAAATATACTCAAGAAAAGATTGGTGAACATGAAGACAAAACAGTAAGAACTACCCAAAATAAAACACAGAAGAAAAATATATCAAAAATAATGAAAGAAGCATCAGTGAACAGGGACAACTTCAAACAGCCTAAAAGAAATGTAATTGAAGGATCCAAAGAGAGGGGATGAAAAAAAATATAAAGAAATAATGGTTGCTTGACTGTTTGACCTAAATGACATTTAAAAAACACTTTGCCCAACAAAAGCAGGGTGTACACTTTTTGGGAACATTACGCCCCCCCCCCAAAAAAAAGACCATATTCTGAGCCATAAAACAAGTCTCCATAAACTTAAAAGGATTCAAGTCATACAAAGTATGTTCTGTGAACACAATACATTAAACTAAAAATCCACAACAGAAAGATCTCTGGAAAAAACACACACACACACATATATATGGAAATTAGTTACTTCTAAATAACCCATGGTTCAAAGAAGAAAATCACAAGGAAATTAGAATGTATTTTGAAAGGAGAGAAAATGAAGATGCAATATACAAAAATATTGTATATTGTGGGATGCTACTAAGTAGTACTTAGAAGAAATTTTATATCACTAAAAGAATGGTTGACACCATTTGACAATCAACAACCTGGGAAGCGGACTTGGCCCAGTGGATAGGGCATCCGTCTACCATATGGGAGGTCTGCGGTTCAAACCCCAGGCCTCCTTGACCCGTGTGGAGCTGGCCCACACACAGTGCTGATGCACACAAGGTGTGCCGTGCCACTGTCACTGTCCCCCGCGTAGGGGAGCCCCACGCACAAGGAGTGCGCCCTGTAAGGAGAGCCACCCGTGAAAGAAAGTGCAGCCTGCCCAGGAATGGTGCCGCACAGAGAGCTGGCACAGCTAGATGACGCAACAAAAAGAAACACAGATTCCCGTGCGGATGACAACAGAAGTGGACAAATGGAAGAATGTGCAGCAAATGGACACAGAGAACAGACAACTGGGACGGGGTGGAGGAAGGGGAGAGAAATAAATAAAATAAAATAAATCTTTAAAAAAAAAAAAAACCTTAGCTTCTACCTTAAGAAAATATAAATACAAGAACAAACAAAATCCAATGCAAGCAGAGGAAAGAAAATATTAAAGATCAAAGCTAAAAACAGAAAAGTAGAAAACCAAAAATACGGAAAGATCAATGAAACCAAAAACTAATTCTTTCAGAAAATCAATAAAATTGATAAATCACAAGCCAGGCAGAATAGGGAAAAAAATGAGAGAAGTGATGTCACTACAGATTTTACACATACTATAAGTGAAAATAAGGGAATATTATTAACTTTGTGCAAATAAATTCAAGAACTTAGATGAAATAGAAAAAATTCTTGAAAAACACAAACTATTAAATCTCACCCTAGAAGAACAGAAAACCTTAATAAAAACTGAATTTATAGTTAAAAATCTTCTGACAAGGAAAACTCAAGGCCTAGATGGCTTCACTGATTAGTTCTACCAAAATATTTAAGAAAGAAATAATAACACTTCTACACATACTCTTGCAGAAAGTAAAAGAAGGGAGAATACTTCCCAACTCATCTATAGGGTCAGCATTACAATGATACCAAAACCAGACAAAGACATTACAAGAAATGTACAGGTGAGTTCTCATGTGTATGCAAAAATTCTAAACATTACTTTAGGAAATTGATTCCAATGACATATAAAAAAGATATCATGACCAAGTTTAGACCAACCCAGGAATACCAAGTTGCTTTAAACATTTGAAAAATCAGTTAATCTAATTTGCTCTATTAACAAAACCCCTAAGATCATCTCAATAGATGCACAAAAGCATTTGACAAAATTCAACATCCATTCCTGGTAAAAATGCTTACAGCAGCAAATTGAGCAGACGGAAACTCCCTTAACTTAATAAAGGGTATCTATGGAAAACTGAAATGCTAAATACTTCTCCCTCAAGATCAGGAACAAGACAAGAATGTCTGCTCCCACCACTTCTATTCAACACTATACTGGAGGTTTCATTCAGTACAATGACAAAAGTCATCAAAATTGGGAAGAAAAAAAGTAAAACTGCCTTTATCTGCAGGTGACATCCTCAACAATGTAGAAAATCCAACAGAATCTACTGAAAAATTTTTAGACTAAGTGATTTTAGCAAAGTTACAGGAATCAAGATTAATAAACATAAATCAACTGAATTTCTAATACTGAAAAATACTTGAAATTTAAAATTTAAAAACATACAATCTATAATAGCAATTTTATACCATCATGTATTGTTCATCTAGAAACTATTGGTTTACATAGAGATGGTGAACTTCCAAACAGAAAATTACATTTGGATGGATGGAACAGTGATGCATGTGTGCACAGATACATGATAAAGCAAGAAAGCAAAATGATCATAGCACAATTTGAGATAAAGTGATGGGTATATATGCATTCACTCTATAATTATTTCATCTTTTATATATGCTGATATTTTCTCTGAATGAAATGATAAGATGTATGAATGGAAATAAATTAACACTTTTTAAGGTAAAAAAATTTTTTTAATGTCGGTAAAAAAATGAAATATTTAGAGATAAATATGATAAAAGACTTGAAAGACCTGTACACTAAAATTACAAAATATTGCTAAGAAAAACTAAAGACCTAAATAAACAGGGAGATATACTATGTTCATGAGTTGAAATACTAAAATTTTTTTAAGGTTTTTAACACCAACTAATTTTAAGACTTATTATAAAGCTATGGTGATCAGCAGACTATGGTACTGGCTTCAAGATAACCAGATCAATGGGGAAAAAAAGAGTCCAGAAATAGACCCACAAATATAAGGACAACTAATTTTCAATAAAAGTGAGAAGATAATTCAATAGAGAATCATTTTTCAGTAAATGGTGCTGAAGCAGTTAGATAGGCATACCAAAAACAAAAAAAAAAACTTGGATCCAAACCTTACACCATACAAAAATGAACTCAAGAGAGATCATAGACCTAAATATAAAACCTGAAACTATAAAATTTCTGAAAGAAAACATACAGGCAAAAACCTTTGTTTGTGATCTTTGATTAGGCAAAGCATTATCTAATACTAAAAGCATTATTTATGAAAGAACAAATCAACAAACTGGACTCCAAAGGACATTGTTGAGTGAATAAAAAGCCAAGGCACAAACTGGGCAGATGCCAAATAAACATATGAAAAGATGCTCAACATCATGAGTCATTAATGAAATATAAATTAAAATAACAATGTCAAACCACTACACAAGTATTAGGATGACTACAATTAAAAAGACTGACCAAACCAAGTGTTAGCAAGATTGTAGAAGAACTAGAACTCTCTATGCTGCTGCTGGGGATGTAATAGGGCAAAACCACCCCAGAAAACTGTAATTGGCAGTTGCTTCAAAAGTTAAACATTTACCTATATGATCCAGCCTTTCCCATCCTAGGTATTTACTCAAGATGAAAACACACGTCCATGCAAAAACTTACACACAAATGTTCAAAGCAGCTTTACCTTAATAGACAAAAACTGGAAACAATCCAAATGTTCATCAACAGGTGAATGGATAAACTGCTATATATCAATATAATGGTTATAAAACATTTAAAAGAAATGAAGTACTGACATATATTACATTATGCATGAATTTCAAAATAAAGACGCTGACTGAAAGAAGCCAGGCCAAAAATAAAATACATCAAAAAAAAAAAAAAAAAAAAAGAAGAGTTCCTACTGTATTATTCCATTTATATAAAATTTTAGAAACAGCAAACTAATCTACAATGACAGAACTCAGATCAGTGGTTCACTGGGGAAGAAGAAAGGTATGGAGGTATGAGAGGATTTACAAAGGGGCAGTAGGAAACTTCTAGAAGGATTTGAGGCAGGTTAGTATGGGGAAAAGGAAGACTTAGATCACACCTGAGACCCTGCAGAAAGCATGGTCTTTAAACTCTATCTGGAAACCCCAAGTTAAGGGTTGCTGCTTGACAGACCCCACAGAGGCCATGACCATGAGGTCCCACCTGGAACTCTTTCCAGTGTCAAGGGGAGGCTCTAGATAACACCAAACAGAAGGCCTCATCAATGCCCCCTAAGAACTAACAAGTGGGGTAACCAATCAGAACGGCAGACAGCTGGGGCTCCTCCCCTACCATTAGGAAAGGGAAGGAGTAATGTCTTAATAAAGGTAGCCCCCGAACCCCAAATGCACTCTCTTGTCTAGAGGAGCCTACATCTACATCTTGGGTGCTTAATGCTGCCTTTTTCTCTCATTTCTCAATAAACTCTTTTTACTGATCTAACTAAACAGGCATATTCTTAAATTCTTTTATGTAACATAGCCAAGAACCTAGAGAAATCCAGCATCCCCTTACTTCCGTTTTGGACATGTCTGCTATCTTGATTGTGACGATGGCTTCCTGACTGTATACATGTGTCAAAAACTTATCTAATTGTACATTTTAAATATGCACAGTATGTCAATTACATTTTAACAAAGTTTTTTTTTTTAAAAACAGGATATTATACTCATAAGTTTTTAAAATTTTATTATTTGTTTTTATTATTTTTAAAGAAGCTTTAGATTACATAAATGTTACATCAAAAATATAGGGAATTCCCACAAACCTTACCCTCTTCCCTCATAAGTTTTTAATTAAATTCAATTTCTGAAGACATCTCCACAACTTTCCAAAGTATCTGACTGTGCTCATTCATAGATTAATGTAAAGGAGATTTCAGATTATCCTCTAGCCAAGGATTCAATGTCTTCATGATCAAGAAATGTTATCTCAAGAAATACTGTCTGCTCTAACAGTGTCTTAAAAACTCACAGGTAGTACTGCTTGCTCTTAAGAGGCATGTGAGAATGGTCTATCAACTAGAGTTCTGTAGCTAGGATGACGTGAGCTCAAAATACTCTGTATATGTAGATGCCCTGAAAGGATGAGACCAAACTTAATATAGAATGACATGTCATTTATCTCCTCTGAGCCTAGGAGCAAAGGCCTTGAAGCAGAGATTTACAATCAATCTGAGCCAGTCTAATACTGTGCAGCTTGCTAACATATAGATTCCTGGGCTTAACCAACAGATTCAAACTCAGTAGGTCTGGGGTAGAGCCTGTTAAATCCTGATATACAACCAGATTTGGGAAATTCTGGCCTAGGTAATCTTTTAGGTCCTTTTTTTTTTTTAAGATTTTTATGTATTTACTCCCCCATTTCCAACTGCGCTGGCTGTCTGCTTTCTGTGTCCATTCGTTATGTGTTCTTCTGTCTGCTTGTTTCCCTTTTTTGTCATCTTGCTGCGCCAGCTTTCTGCAGCACAGGATATCAGTTCTCTGCAGCGTAGGCCAGCTTGCCTTCACCAGGAGGTCCCCAGAAATCGAACCCAGGGCCTCCCTTTTGGTAGAGACGGCAGTCCAATTGCTTGAGCCACATCTGCTTCTCTGCAACGTTCTTTAAACATCATTTCCAAAGGTTGCAATGGAAATTTTCACATAGGGTATGGAGCAGCCACATGGGTCAAAGATTTAGGGGGCTGGGAGTGTTAGAACGGCAATATTCTTTGTAAGATACATGGCAGAAGGTCCTAATTTTTAGTGTTTAAGGGAATTTCCTTAAATTCTACTTATTTGGAAGAAATAAATTTGAATTTTTGAAAATTAGTTCCACATTCTCAATGCTTCAAAATGGAATGGCAATGGTTATAGGGACAGAAAGGCAAAGATTTCTGCAAGAACTTCAGAGCTTGAGAGTGAAATGTTCAAAGAACTTCCCCAGGGAAGCGGACTTGGCCCAATGGATAGGGCATCGGTCTACCACATGGGAGGTCCGCGGTTCAAACCCCGGGCCTCCCTGACCTGTGTAGAGCTGTGCGCACAAGGAGTGCCCTGCCATGCAGGGGTGTCCCTCACATAGGGGAGCCCCACGCGCAGGGAGTGAACCCCGTAAGGAGAGCCGACCAGCGCGAAAGAAAGTTCAGCCTGCCCAGGAATGGCAGCCGCACACATGGAGAATGGACTCAGCAAGATGAGGCAACAAAAAGAGACACAGATTTCCAGTGCCACTGACAACAACAGAAGTAGACAAGGAAGAAAACACAGCAAATGGACACAAAGAACAGACAAGTGGGGGGTGGGGAGGGGAGAGAAATAAATAAAAATAAATCTTTAAAAAATAAAAAAGAATTTCCCCAAAAAGCTCATAAAATCATATGGTACTAATGTCAGTCATAACAGCTAAGTTCCATCTTAACAAAAGGTTACAATACTGTCACTGCATCTGTTTCTGCCTTTAAGTACCAAAATAATCATTTTTAAAAAATAATAAAAAGTGTACATAAAACCATCATTTCTCCTTCCAAACTGGTTTCTTGTGTTACTTAATATAATACATTAAGCCTTTTAAATGTTCTATAATATTAATTTACTATTAGGTAAACATATTTTAATATCTGCTTTAATATTCTAAAGGTAGATTAAAATGTTTTCATAGACAATAGCATCAAGTTATTGTACTTGAATCTGTAATTGCCTTTATCCTAAAATTTTATTAAAATTCTGCACCTCTAGACATAACTGCATTGAAAATTTGTTTCATAAAGGATTACATGAACAAGGCAAAAATAGAAAAATATACCTGTTAAAGTATTAATAAATGGGAACAGCATGCAAATCAACTTTTATCTCTAAACTTTATTTTTGATTGTGCCCTAAACAGACAAGCCAATGATTTAATACCTTGGGTAGTTTTTGTGCCACTAGGCAAAGTAACTTAATTCTCTTAATTCCTAGAATTGGCTGCTGTTCCAAGACTAGGAGGATTGCACTGAAAGCAGCTGTGGCATACTATCACAAAATTAATATGCTTCAGAAAGAAAAATAAGCTTAATTTTATTCAGCAGACAAATTAATATATTTTGTTGCTATTTGCAAACCAGACTGAAAGAACTGTTAATTGCCCCATATTCCATGATCTTTCACACATTTTGTACAAAATTATTCTTCCAATGACAGATTCTAAGGGGAATTATAAGCAAGATGAGATGGCTACTACCACCATGTTATAATTTATATATCTTTGTAATAAACATGTTATTCAATACATCCCAGAAGGAGGAAACATTTGCTTTCATATTAGCTAAATATATATATATATATTTGTTTTTATAAAATTCAAAATTAAGGTATACATTTCAAGGGGGAAATGTCTTATAAATTACTCTCAAAAACCTGTTTTACACAAATACTCTCTCTGTTGCCTCCAGACAAATTTCACCCATATTCTCCTTTCCTTGACCACTACCACTCAAAGTCTAAATCTTTTTTGGCTTTTGCTTTTCTCTCCTTTTGCCTCAACCATCAAATGTGTCCTGCCTAAAAGTTCTTGTTCAATGTTTTGCTAAGAAGCGCAAGTCAAACAACTTCTTGGAACACAATAACCCTAAACATTTGGGGAATAGAAGTGAAGGGCAAGAACCACTCAGCATGTATTTATCCATTCCTTAAAGTATTTTATGAAGTTTCTGTCCCAAGAAGGATGTTACTTAAACTCCCAAAATGTTAACAATAAATGCTCTCTTAACAAATCTTCATGTAACCCACTAAGTAAAATGACCAATGCTCTCAATTTGTTTTGTAAAATACATTGACACTGCCGAATACTAAATGCTCATGAGTAATAAGCCACTCTTCAAATACGCACTTACTTCTTCTGCTTTGGCCAGATGAAATAAATGCAAGTTTATCAAAAATATGATGTATATATTCCAAACCAACCTACTTTTTATAGTTGTACTTATTACTATAAACTATTTAATTAACTATTAAGTAAACCAATGAAATGATTCAAAAGGAAAGACTAAAGTAGATAGTAGATAAAAGTTACTATCAAATTAGTTACAGGTAAGCTAAATATATAAGATTGAAAACTGGGAGAAAAAGTATTCTGCATTCATGTTGTTCCCCAGTATTAGCTTTGCAAGAAAAACGATGAAAAACTTCAATCAGCAGAATAACAATGAAAAAAAGGTCCTAACCTGTACCAGGAGATTGGCAAATGAATATACATTAACTTGAAATAATATGTTTGGGAAGCAGATTTGGCTCAACTGATAGAGCGTCCACCTACCACATGGGAAGTCCATGGTTCAAACCCAGGGCCTCCTGACCCACGTGATGAGCTGGCCCATGCACAGTGCTGATGTACACAAGGAGTGCCGCGCCACGCTGGAGTGTCCCCTGTGTAGGGGAGCCCCATGAACAAGGAGTGCTCCTGTATGGAGAGTTGCCCTGCACAAAAAAAGTGCAGCCTGCCCAGGAGTGGCACCATACACATGGAGAGCTGACGCAGCAAGATGACACAACAAAAAAAGGCAGATTCCCTGTGCCGCTGACAACAATACAACACAGCAAATGGACACAGAAAGCAGACAAGAGGGGGTGGGGGAAGGGGAGAGAAATAAATAAAAAATAATATTTTTAAAAATAGTATATTTAATGTCCATATATATCATTTTCATGATTTACCATTTCAATAAGCTAACTAAATATAGAACCTAATAGCACCAGATTAAAAAGGACTTCAATATTTCTACACCAATATTTATTGCAGCATTATTGACAACAGCAAAAAGGTGAAGGCAATTCAAGTGCCCATCAACAGACGAATGGCTAAACAAAATGTTATCTATACATAAAATGGAATATTATTCAGCTGTAAAAAGGAATGAAGTGCTGATATATGCTACAACATGGAGGAACCTTGAAAGCATCATGTTGAGTGAGATCTGCCAGGAAAGAAAGACCAATAGTATATGATAAGTAAATTCATAGAGACAGAAAGTAGATTACAGGTTACCAGGGGTTTGAAGGTGAAGGTAATGGGGAGTTATAGCTTAATGGGTATAGTTTCTGTTTAAGGTGAAAAAAAAGTTTGGGCGTTGGTAATGGTAGAAGAATACTGGGAATGTCATAAAATGGAAACAGAGTTGTATATATGGTACTATAATAAAAACAAAACAAAACAAAAAAGGGCTTCAATTCTAATCAGGAAAGAAGTGTCTAAGAAGTATCAGAACATTTCAATATTTTCTTAGTAAATCCAAAGATCACATTCAATTTCCAGTTACAGAGGCATCAAAATTCATCTTCTAAATATGTACAACTTTGAGGAACCTGAATGGACTCCCTAAATAAGCACTTTAACTGTAAGTAAGAAATATCTCAAGTAATTGGTTTCTAACCCTAAGAGAAAAAGGCATGTATAAGTTATGTATGTGTTTTATATGTACTTTCCATTTTGCCACACGGAATACTGAATAGAGGTGATGTCGAGGGTAGAGGAGTAATAATTTTTCTGCTTCATCAAGGACATTCTTAAGTGAAATTAGTTTTATTTTTGTGGTTTGTTTTTTTTTTAAACTGAGTGTGTGGTAGTGAAGAATACCATGACTACCGAGTAGTTTGGTGCCACTACATTGATTCATGCTGAGGCACCAGAAGTTTTACCCACCACTGCTTCTACACTATAATTGCAAATGTCAGCACAATGAAAATGGCAACTAGTATCTTATTATGGAAATAGTTTTGACCCTAAAGAGTGTCTCAGGGACTTGCAGAGGTCCACAGACCTCATTTTGAAAACCATTATACTAAAGTATAAACTCCTGGGCCAGGGAATTTATTTACTTATCATAATGCCCTACCATGATAAAAACTGTAATATAGAGTGAATGAATGTTTTAATGAAAGAACATTCATAACACTGGCAAATAAGTATCAACTAATCTGTAAACTGAAGAAAGTGATAGTATCAGTATTTTAACAGATACAGAGGGAAAAAAAGATGCTGCTGAAGGCATATCTACTATCTAAACATTTCCATCAACCTACTAAAAAGCTGATGAACTTTCAGTTCTCAGAGCAACAGAGCATGGCTTATAGTATAAGAGTGGCCAACTTTTAAACAATAATCTGTTTTATAAGGGACTTAACAGCTTAAGCCAAAAGTCAAAATACTTCATACAGATATTTTTAACCTCTTCCATGGTCATTTGATTATCCATTCTGTTATGAAAAAGAATTTTTAAAAAATTTTTTGCTCCATCTAGAGAATCCATTCAACAAACATTTAGTGAGGACCTGCCATATGCAAAGCACTCTATTAAATGCCTTGGCATTTACAACAAAGGATAAAAT
The DNA here is from genome assembly GCF_030445035.2 of Dasypus novemcinctus. Lineage (NCBI taxonomy): Eukaryota > Metazoa > Chordata > Mammalia > Cingulata > Dasypodidae > Dasypus > Dasypus novemcinctus. The sequence continues at coordinate 82,184,715 of NC_080680.1, read as the reverse complement.
ATGGTCCCTCCCTTTGGGAACTCACATGTAGGGCAGGAGAGAAGTTCAAGAAATGCTAAAACCATCTTTGTAAAACAGACAAAATATATTAAAACACAATGGCCATTAAGAAAAAAAAATGAGGTATCTAATGTTAATAAATGTATTTGGAGAAAACTCATGAAAATGTCTTAATTCAGAAGAAAAAGAAAGCAACTCAAATATTCATAAAACTTTCACTTTGCTAAGGAACAAAGAAAGGAAAGGAAGAAAAAAAGTCAAATCATAGCTTAAACCAAAGAAATCTGTTAAGAGATTTGAACATGAAGGCTACTGATCCTGTCTAGCTAAGACTTGTAGCATGACCCCTACCAAAAAAACAAACAAAAATAAATAGCTAATATACAGGAACTAACATGGCCAAATTGCCAGTAAGGAAAATCTAAACATAGGAAAGTTGGGGTCACTTGGCTACAGATGGACGCCAGACCAGATGGTAATATTCTTCGGGTCAGGAACTCCAGTCACATTCACCTTTGCAGGCACCTCTAGTGTCTTAATAAAAAAAGAGTCAATAAATGTACGTGAACTGATGGGGCATCTACATTGCATGACAGGCAGTGTCAAACTAAATATTATTTGTACTCATATCCTTAACCATTTTAAGTTGATGGGATAGCTGGAAGAAGTTAAAGAAGACAACAAAGACAGTATATTTTAGGGAGTCAGATAGATAGGATTTTAAAATTTGAGGAAGAGGGAGCCTGAACCCTTGCAGATATCAGCAGCCACCTTGCTCCAACACGTGGAAAGAGACTTTGATGAGGGAAGTAACTTATGCTTTATGGCCTGGTAACTGTAAGCTCCGATCTCAAATAAACACCCTTTATAAGTCAACAGATTTCTGGTATTTTGCACCAGCATCTCTTTGGCTAAGGCACACCTATAATTCCAATCTAATCATGAGAAAAAACACCAGACAAACCCAAATTGAAAATTACACTATAAAATACCTAACGAGTACTTCTCAAATTTGTCAAGTCATTTAAAACAAGGTAAGTCTGAGAAACTGTCACCACAAAAAGAGGAGCCTAAGGAGACATGATGACTGAATGTAATGTGGTGTCCTAGATGGTATTCGGAAACAGGAAAAGGACACTAAGTAAAAACTAAAGAAATATGAAAGCATGGACTTTAGTTAATGATATATCAATATTAGTTCATTAATTGTGACAAATGTATCAAATTAATGTAAGATGTTAATAAGAGTGGAATGGAAATTTGGCTTGGAGTATATGGAAACTCATGTATGATCACAATTTTTATGTAAATCTAAAACTGTTCTAAAAATAAAAAGCTAATTAAAACAACAACAAAAAACACCACCACAAGGACATACCACTTCACACCCCACAGGATGATTATTATTTGAAAAATAGAAAATAATAAAGGTTGGCTAGAATGTGGAGAAATTGGAACCCTGGGGGATTGTTGGTGGAAATGCAGCTACTATGGAAAGCAGTATGGTGGTTCCTCAAAAAGTTAAATACAGAATAACCATTTGACCTAGCATTTCCACTCCTACATATATACCCAAAGACACTGCAAACAGTGACTCCAACAGATATTTGTATACCAAGGCTCATTATTCACTATAGCCACAAGGTGTAAACAACTTAAATGTCCATCAACAAAAGACTACATAAATAAAATGTGTTATATACATACAATGGAATATTATTCATTCACAAAAAGAAATGTGGTTCTGATACATGCTACAACATGGTTGAACCTTGATGACAACATGTTGAGTAAGATAAACCAGATACATGTAGAGGACATATGACCTCTTTGTACTATCTTCACCATTTTTCTGTATATCAATATTGTCCTAAACTTTTAAAAACTTATCAAAATAAATTTTAAAAGGCAAACTGAGCAAAATGAAGAGAAGAGGAAGTTCAAGCCTCACTATTCTACATAATTCTTTCTACATAATTACAGGCAAGATATTTAACTTTCTCTAAATATCTGGAAATAATTTTCTAAAGCTCTCAGGGAAAAGAAATTCTCAAACCCTTTCAAGTATATACTACCATCAATGTTATTGCACTCTAATTTAAGCTTGGATTCCCAAGAGAGACTCAAAAACTACTGTCTCAATTCTTCATTTTTAAAAAAAAAGTGACGGAGCATTCATGAAGGTTTTTATTTTGTGTGAGGATATTCAATGTCAAAATAAAGAACTGCTAATGTAGCAATGAGCTACCATAAAGCCTATCAAGAAACAATCTACACAGAAGTTAAGTTTTTATTTAAAACTCGAAAAAAACTCACATTACCCTAGAGAATCAAAGGAAAAAACTTCTTAAAAATTTACATATGAAGATACAATTTTTCATAAAACCTAAGTGGCTAAGTCATAAAGTAAAACAAAGGCTCTTTTCCAAAGTCAGCTTTAACTTCAAAAATCCCAACTAAAACGAAGTACAGAAAGACCATTTTAAGTAGAGGAAATGTTTATTCTCACTAAGTAGGCTTAAGGTATTCCAGCAATCTCTCTCAGACTTCAACTTAAAAAAAAGTGAAGAGATAGATAATCACATCTCTACAAATTCTAATGCCATAGGGAAGAAAAACCCTGCTCAGAAACACTTTATTAAACAGGAAAAATAATTTCTCCAATACTACATGCACATATCATTTCAAAAATTCATAAACTCATAGATATTAAGTGTTAATTATTTATAGTTACATAGTTTATTTGTAATGTCAAGAAATCTAAAGGGGGAAATAAGGATTGTACATTTTAAAAAACCTCTCTTTACATCCCACACCCTACTAAAAGAGATCTATATTTGCATGTGATGCAATATCCTCTGGATATTATTTCAATACCTGATACAAAAATATGCTTTTCTGTTCCTGTCTTAAGACATAGCTGTTTCTGGCACAAATTTATTATTTGCCCCTTTTGTGATACAATCTGACTGACCTGCAGAATACATCAAGGGCAATTACTGTCACCAAAAGAAAACAACAATGGGTTAAAACAATATCCTTAGAGCAGAGGTGGAATTACAATTTAAATGAAATATCAGATTTAATATATCCAAACAGTTTAAGTTAAATGCAAAAAAAATTATGTGCTTCCAAATATAAATAGTTAAAGCTGATTTTATTTATTGGCCTTCAAAGTATTTAGACTGGCTAACCTTCTATGTTATACTCTATACAAATTTAACACCTAAAAGATCAATGTGAAAGAATGCTCTGGTGTACAGGTGTCCCAAAGCTCTTGTCTTAGTCCCATTCCCTTCCTCTTCAACCCTCTTTCCCAACCTGATTAAAAACCTAAAAAGAGCCCAACTGAGAATCCCACGGCCACATACTGGGCATTATTGTAGTCCTAGTGATCCTCCTTTCCTCAGGAGCATTCATTTCTAAAACCTTAATGACACTCTGTCACATTCTTATGAAAAGGAGAGGAAAAGTGCCATTAAAGGCAGTGTTCACTATAATCAGTGACCACTTAAAAATGTTTGCAGTCAAGCAGTGATGTATCTTTGAGACTTCTTTTGGAGCTTCAGTCTTTAAGCAGCTCCATGATGATTCAAGGAATTTCTGTGTTTAGAAAATTATGAGGAATGTTTGCAATTGCTCAGGGATTAAAAGGAAGGAAAACAAAAACAAAAAAGAATATTGCAATGCTACATTTATGTTTTTCCCATTTGCTATTTAAAGTCTCTGTCAAAGCTATTTAAACTTATTTTTTATATAAAGGCCAGCTGACACATGATTAGAATCTCAAACAATAATAAAATATTATACTTAAAGTAGCATATATTACATGCAAAACACCACAGGAAAATAGGAATCTACACAAGAGCCAAAATTATTCTATCCTGTGTATGGTGTAAACAAATAATGTCACCCTTGCTTCCTCTCCCTTAACAAAACGGTCTTTTTCCCAGGTAAGAATAGTAGGTTCCTAGGATTTTCTCATTCTCAAAGTCTGGAGAAATTTCAGAAAAATGAAAGGAACGGAAAGTTATTATCTAACTCTTAGCTATACTCTGATCAGTTTTTGTTTGTATAATTTGATTTTTGGTGGAAGAGATGGGTATTTTTATTCTTTAAGAGAAAATTTTAAGAGAGAAAGAAGAGAAAAATAAAGAGAAATATTCTTTAATATTTTTTCCCTAATTTTTGGAATCTTTGGGATATTTTGGTACAGATAATCTTAAATTTACCATGTTTGATCACGCAATGTCAAATCCAAATTTCTTTAAAAACAATGAACTATAAATTAGTACTTCTGTTTATTCTCATGAGCTCCCTCCCCCAAATATATGTGAAATAAAATTCTACGCCATACTCTATAGAACTGGACTCTAAGAAGTAATCAGTTAAAAGAAAAAGTAATCAGTTACACAAAGGTTTTGACTACTGTATGGAACATTATTTAGAACTTAGTATAGAAGACTTTTAACAGAAACCATTTTAACACATCTAGTTGTATATTCAAAATATACTTAGGAATTTTACCTTCTAGTTAATAAATTCACAGTTCCATATTGTTTAAAATCATACAAACTGTGCTCAATCACCAGCACTACCACCAATTTAAATTCTAAGTGGCAGTGACTTCTAAGAAGCTCAAAGAATTTTGGGATTTATAGAGAACACTCACTCACCTACCTTTCTGAATTGCCTTGTCCCCAGAAAAAATGTAACCCCAAAATGTAATCTCTGTGCTATTCGCATACTTCTGAGTCACCTACTTCATGCCATCAATTTGAATATAGTTCACAGAGTACACACTAATTTAAAATACTAGCCTCAGTTTTTGCTTCCCAAACTTAAGAAACTGTCCTTTGTGACCATCAAATCTGTACACAAATTCCAAATTGAGAATCAAGGGCTTAAGAAATTCAAGTCTCAAGCTATGAAAATGTCTTTCAATTATGAATCATCAAAGTGCAAATGTTGTCTTTACAACTGGTACGGTAATTTTTCTAATATCAAAAGAAAAATAAAACTTACAATTCTTACAGAACTCAAGAACCTCTCCCTTGACACAGACCTGAGAGCTGAGGAACCCACTCTGAGAAACACTGCCCTATTTAAAACAGAATTAAATCTCCTGCTCCTCCAATTATCTCTCCCTCATACATCTAACTCTTCATGAAAGCAGTGTCTTTCCTCTTCTGTACCCTTATAACTCTCATGGCACTCATCTCTTTCCTATTAAACTACAGGATCTTTGAGGTCAGGGTCTATGCCTGATTCATCTTTGTATGCACTGCCACACTTTGCATGGTGGGTCAACAACAGGCCCTGATTGAATGGATATCACATATATTTCTTTGCTAGTTTTTGCTGTCTCAGATGATCTGTGTCTTTGCTCTCAACCAGTATCACAAATAATCAACACATTACAGGCTGTTCAAATCCTACAACATGCCTGTAAGGTTAAAAAAAAAAAAAAAGCCAAGTATAGCCTTCTATTTTCCTTCCGACTATGAAGAAATAATTACTGATAGCTTAAGGTACTGGGTCAGCGTAAGATACAGATATAAACATCATAAACTCCTTTATAAGCAAACTCCAGATGTAAAAAATGTAAATACTTATTAAAAATACTATGCAATTAAAAATTAACTGAAAAATACTGGTGATTTTAAAACCTAAATGTTTTTCATAAGTGGTCAATGGGTCTAGCTGAACCAATAAGATCACAATATGTAAACGACTATTTTAGGGACAAGAATCTTTATTACCTTTCATGTAAAGTCCTAGAAAAATGCAATTAAACTAGTCAAATACAATAATTTAAAATAAAATAATACCACCTTTTTCTTTCAAAAAAACCACAAATGTTTGGTCTGTATTAAAAAGTCATTTTAAAAAATTATTAAATTCTAAGATACTATATATTCATATACCTTAGCATTCCTTAGAAGCTAATAAAAAGCACTATATGAGCTATTACTTTTAATCCTAGCATGATTGTCATGCCTTTTCCAAGAAAAAGTCATTTGCTTTACAGGAAATATAAAAGCACAAAAGGTTAAAACTCTGGATATTACATCTGGCTAGCACACTCAAATTCATTATCTCCATTTTTATTCTATTCACTCATTACTCACTTTGCATTTACCTTCTTGGTAGTTAGAGATTTGTTTTACTTTTTCTAACTGTGTTTTAATTTAATGGAATAAACAACACATCTATGTATCTCTTTTTCAGTCAATTATTAGACATTAGCAAACAAGCTTTTTTCCCCATATTTTTTAGGACTCTCTTGGTTAAGACGGAAAAGCATGAAATAAAAGTAGTTTTATAGGACAAAAAATTTTCCAACACATTAAAATGTCCATTATCCCTAGAACTTCCTTTAAAAAGAAAGAATATTCTGCAGTGGTCTTATAAAGTAAAACAGTATTATTTTAAGTTCCCCAATTTCAATTGAACTGTTTTTAAAATGGAGTATTTTGAAGGTATTTGGATAGGAGTTACAAGGATTGGGGCCAAATTTTATTAACAGTGCAATTATTTACTAAATTGACATATATAATTTGATTTCTTAAAATATTTACTATTTCATAAAAGATGCTAACAGATAAGAGAGGTCCCAAGAAGTTATCTTTAGGATACTGAATGTTCATTTGTGGACTTACTTTATTAGATAAGGACCTACTTTATTAGATACCTAAAGTTAATCCATCCTCATGTTAAGAAAAGCTACAAATAATTGATGTTATTAGTGACATTGTTTTAAATATTAGTCAAGTGATAGAAGTATTCACTCATTTGCAATTATGTAAATTATATAACCATCAGAGCACCTGATACTGAGCCAGATTTTCAACATAATAGCTATTTACTTCTTTCAGCATCCTCAAGTCAAATACAAAGTAACAAAAAGAGAAATGAATTTTTATTTTAAAATCTGTCCTTTTCCATATTACAAGGCAATTTTTCTGACGATTTCCCTCATTTTCCAAAAATCTTGAGGGAGCGTTGAGTGCCAAAAATGGCATTTCTCTCTCTCAAAAAAACCTGCTTTCCTATTTGAAGAACAACAAATCACAAAAGGAAATTATTGTTGATTTACTTTCTGTTAGTTAAAAATCTTCTGGCAACTTAAAATGACTATCCCTTCATTTTTAGATTTTAAAAAGGGGGTGAAGGGAGTAATAGGAAACAGATTGTTAGACAACAATATAAAGCAGGTGAAATTTATAATATGGTCAAAAATAAGTCTTTTCATTTGGAGGATCTAAATCCTTTTCAAATTATAAGAAAAAAAAATTAAAAACATAGGAATAAGACTTTGCAGAAATTTGTTTCTTGGTAAATTGGATACACAAATTTTTAAAATCAAGGGCTATCCATTAAATATGCCTGAAAACAATTGGAGGAAATAACTATATGTCAGAATCTATATGCTTCATAATTATCTGGACCATAAAATCTTCAATATTCAACCCAACAATAACATAACCTAGGTACCAAAACAGTTTGGCATTAAGAAGAGGACTTAGCATAATGGTGTAATATCTAAACATGGTATATAAATAATCTGGGGAAAATTAAGTCAGTCTTCTAAAAGAATAAATTAAAATAGTAGTCATACTTGTGTAAATTAATATTTTATCACTTATTATTAAAAGTACTCAATGTCAAGCCCAAACCAGTCTATAGATGTATATTCATTTAAATGTGAATTGCATGTGAAAATAGAAATAAACACTTCAAAAAAAGATATATTATACAAGCAAAAGACCTCTTCTATTTTAATTTTGGGTTATATCTTTGCTTTTAGTTGAAATCAGCATCTCTAATACAATTTGTTAAGAACAACTTTTGTCCAAAATTAAATGAGAAATGGTACTCAATGAAAAACTCATTTTAATAAGAATTCTTTAAGTCAAGGATCCAAAGCAACCACCAAATTAATAAGAAATTAGCTGCTGTTTTACTTATTTATAATAGTATAAAAATCAATTTTCAGCCTGTTTCCTTTTAAATTAAAGCTTGTTTACACCCAACAACAATCTCTATCCTAGAATTCTAATCTTCTACTTTTATTAGCTCATTCTAAATTTCTAACACAGAAATTTTAAGAGTTTTTTATTTGTGGGGATTTTGTATGTGTGCCTCCCAAACAATAATTATATATTCACAGCAAACTAGACATAATTTTAAGAAATATGTATAAAAATATGAAACAGATCTGAGAATATATAAAAGTATTATTTGATAGAAGATAGTCTGTTTTCCATACTAAAGAAAGATGAAAGAGAAGAAAGATTTTAAACAATACACTTAATTTTTTCCATATTCCATGCCAATTTTCAATTTTCAATGTCCATTTTTTAATCAAGATCTACATATCTGAAAAGTTAACTACTTATTAAAATTCTCAACGAATTTATAAGCACTGCTATAAAACTTTTCTTTAGTCAGCCCCTTTACTAATCAAACAATGAAACAAATATTATAAGATAAAGGCTGACAAAAAATAATGAACCTCTCAGATGAGAAACTAATTGGTACTAAGTACACAATGGCTTACATTTAATCCTGTTAATAACCACACAAAAAAAGAAATAAAAGACTCACTTTTCAGTCATCTCTCTGGACCACTGGGCTAAAATAACAGCATGACTAAATCTGACATTGACCCCGTGGCCCTACTAGGAGTTAAAACAATTCCTTTGAGTCTTCTGAGGCCTGTTTTCAACTGCTCCAGAAGGGGTGGGTTAGTCATACACACTTGTTGGTCTTTACAGTAACAGGTCAAATTAGAAATGGTGATATATATTGTAATATATACTAGCTCTTACTAGCTTTAAAGTTCTAAAATAGATACTCAAGTCTGTACTCCACAACATCACCATGCAAAAAAATTTTAAAAAAATAGTTAATAGCTGGCTGACAAAGTGTCACAGATGTATAAAATGTAATTGGAACAATGAAAATATATCCAAACAATAACCTATACTGGAAATAAATTTTTAAAGCAAAAAAGTAAGAATATGCCAAAATTAACAAAAGACTGAAATTAAGTACCATAAAGTCAAAGCACCAATATGAATCACTGAACTTTAAAAAAGAAAAACATCATGCATAAATTTTTCTAGATTTATCACAAAACCATTTTCAGTGAGGCTATTCCATTAAAATGCACTTCATTTTGTACAGTTTTGCGTGCTTTTGTGACATGAACTCCCAAATAACATATAATGCAATATTATAAACAGGCCTGAAAACAGTTTACTTTTGCCCCTTTATTTCATTTAAAAAATTAAATATAATTCATGACTTTCATCAAAGATACTACCAACTCATACCTTCGTCTGTAACTATGATTTAAATACAGATATAGATTTACTATACTTGATAAAATTTCTCTAATTCCAATGTTTTTACTTTTAAATTAAGCATATTTTCTTAAATAAAATAAAATCCCAAGCCTCATTCCTATTTCACCATCCAACCAAAGAAAATCTATACAAACCAGCCACTAGTCTATTTTATATATTTGCCTCAAATTTTTCAATTTAAAAGTATGGATACAATTCGTTTACATCAATTTTTTTTTTAAGGAGGTACCAGGGATTGAACCTGGGTCCTTGTACATGTGAAGTAGGTGCTCAACCACTGAGCTACACCCAGTTCACTACATCAATATTTTAAAGTTAAAAGTTATACATTTTCTGCTTACTGAAAGTCAATACATGTCCTTTAGCACCAGGAAATATAATTATTACACACCAAGGCATATTTTAATTCTGAACTGCCTCTGTGACAAAATATCAAAATTAATTTTACATAATTCCATTTTTGCACTCGTAGAGATCTTTTGAAATTTCAGCTTATCATATTAATAAAATCAAGCAAATATCATAGTCAAAGGACTATTACCCAAATGAACACATAACCTAATTGAACATTAGCCACTATCCTCAAAGCAATGTTCTTTTAAACTGTAAAGACTTAAATTATATTAGTATGAAGACCAGAGTTAAAATTTTAATACTTAACACAAACTTCATGAAATATGTCAAAGTTCAAGTTGAACTCTTAGTAAAATAAAGTTTAAGCACTCTCTGTTATGAAAATCTGTAATGGCATAGATATTTCCACCTGTCAGGTGTGTGAACATTTGGGAAAGAGGTATTCTTCAACCCCAGTTCTCCTTCTGCTCCTACCCCCTATTTCCTTTCAAACACAGAATATTATTTTTCAGGAAATAGCCATAAGCCTTCTAGAATACTGAAACATAAAAACACCCCAAACATACCAAGCAACAAGAGAACTGCAAAATATTACACAAACAACCCCACTTTAAAGCTCTAATTCAAAGCCTATTTTTTAGAACAGAAAACAACATAATTTTACCCTCACTGTCTTACCTTCAGAGCGTTCTCTCACCTAGGAAAAATATCACAAATCAATGTAGTTCCATTACAGTTAACCATTAATTACTATACATGTTTAGCATTCAATTTACAAGAATCTTCCACCCAATACCAAAAGCAAAAAGAGAAAAAGAAATCCTATGGAACAAGAATTTCAAAGAAAGCCTGGAAATGGGCATCAAGCATATCATGACCTTTCAAAAAATATAAGCCTGAAAACTGTTAAGTTTTTTAATAGCATAAAAGCACTTTAGCAATTTGTCTCTTCCTTAAATTCTGCTCACCATGCTCTTCTACAAACGTCACACACAATAAAATCTGTGCCATGAGCGTTAAGAATTAAGAGCATTTTCCAAGAACATCTGCTAGTAAAATGTGCTAACAGAACTCCTTGTTAGTTTTAAGGCTGTACACTTTTATAGTTGGATCACCTCTCATATCACAGACAATACTTTGATTTGATGTGCTAAATACTAGAAATAATGTATTTTAGAGGTTATTACATATGAACATGAAGCTTCTAAAATGTCCTTTAAAATACAAATCAGAATTAGGAGGAATAATTTTCCAAACTTATTAGACCTATGATGAAAGAACAGAAATTCGAAAGATTATTTTAATTGTGAAACAACAGTTAATTAGATTATCAGGATATGTTTTTTCTTAGTTTGAAACTATAATAGAAACTGCTTCTTGAAAAGGTGAAATTAAAATGTCAAACAATAACTAGAATAGTTAAAATAAAGAAAATAAAAATTCAAATAATTTATTTTGTTTCTTGGTAAGTAAAAAACCTGTAAACCAGCTTCATATTCTAAGAGCACTAAAATCCACAAGAAAAACTGTAATTAACACAGAAAGTAGGCCTGCCCCTACTCAAATTCCCAATATACTTAACAGAGATCCAAAAAAAAGCATTTCAGATACCTCACTGTTACGGTATATAATTAAACAAACTCTAAAATTACAAACTATCAAAATTTTCCTTCAAATAATATTAGAAAACTTTTTATACTAATAGTTAATAGTCTCTAACAACCATTTTTCTTGATAGATCAGGAAATTATTAGAATTTTTCAAATGGTAAAGGAATCTTTTTATTATTTTATATTAACTTAATGAATACAAAGTTCAATTAAATATGCTACTGGATGAGGTCATCCTCATAAAAAAAAGTAAAGTAGAAGTAACTTTGAGCACATTAATTAAATATTTTAGTCTTCAGATATTAATGAAAAAAAACTTGGGGGCAATATGGAGAATAGAGGCCTCTGCTTTCCCTTATGCTATTTATGAAGAGATCCTGGAAATAGTAACTAATTACTCAATATTTAAATTGCCACAGCACTTCTCAAAGGACTTAACATACAGCAGCATAAAACTGTTCCATAAAACAAAATTCTTCACATTGAAGAACTGCCTGTTTTGCAAGAATATTTTAAGATTGATTCAAGTTAAAACTGTATGTTTCCACTCAAATGTATATTTGTATGTGTATGTGAACACATAAACACCATGGACGACAAAAATTGAAGTTGAGAGAAATCACATACCATATTGTAACTGATTTTCTATTAGTTCCCTGAATATACAAGATTTAAATTAAAAATTCATAACAGCACCACTTACTGCTATTTTGTATTTCTAGTATTTAGCTTGATTCAGTTATAATATAGCATTTTTATTCCAACATTAAAGTGAACATGAATAGAAATTCTCATGATTAATAATTTTCTATCAATTTCATATATAAAGCTAACATATCTTTTGAGCTCCTCAATGGCTCAAAAATTAAATTGCTACTGGTATTAAGAAAACAAAACCAAGAACAAAATTAGTTCTTCCCTGCTAGTCCCTATGGATCTAAGTATCACACAAAATTCTGCAAAACAAAACAAATAACACACAAATAGATGGGCTAAGGAAGAAAGATCAAAACAAAGAAACAAGTAAAAAAGAAAAAAATTCCTCTTTCCTTTTAGCAATCAACAAAATAACAAAAAAGAAAAAGTGGAAAAGTCACCCAGAATATATGACCATGTAAGCATGGGCACTCTTGCAGAAAACCAAGTCTGCAACCCAAAGCCATGGGAAATTTAAATTAGAGCAAACGGCCACAATAGGCAGGGAAAATCTGTACAGATAAAAAGGAACTGCTGAAGTTGCAGGTATACTACTAAAGATCTTTTGAGAATGCCAAACTATTAGTTTTGTTAATTTTAAAAAATAGTAAGAAGTATATCCACATTATAATATAAAGAATATAGTTTTTTTCCTGTCTATCAAAATACATGGTTTTATGTGATTTATCTAAAGGAAGAGAAAGAAAGGATTCCATTACCTAAATAAAGGATTCCATTGCTTCAGGGTACATAATTCATAAATCTGTCCCTTTCTGTGTTTAAATAATTTTAAAACAATTTTTAAAACTCAGCAAAATGAAGAAAAGTCAGAGATAAGACCATTTAGTCACTGATGATGTTAACGTAAGTGGTGGTTCACAGAGCTGAACATAATTCCTCTCTGAATAACCAGTAAAGAACTCTACCAAATTTAATTTGACCAGCATGGTTTGACAATTAGATGATCTGTTGTACAACCATTACATTTCTTCTATTAAACCTCATAATAAAGGAAACTTCCAAACTCATCTCATAAGAATAAAGGAACTAACACAACAATCAAAAAAGGCATAGTTTTAAGAACCAATGCAAATAGAATCGCCTTCCACAATCTGGTACCTGACAAATTTTTACCAATTAATTTACCTATCCACAGAACCATTTAGACTGAATTTATGAATCTCTCCTGGCAAGTGTTTCATACCAATAGAAAACAACCATATCAGATTAAAATATGATTATTACAAAACATATTTACAGCAATATTTAAATTCTGTTTATTCTCACCCAAAATTTGTAGCATTTTAAAGGAAAACCGAAAGGGCTGGAGTCAATATAGACCACTGAATAAAGATTGAAATAACTGTATAGGAGTAAGGTGATCTTTCAAATCTGTACAAAACAATGACTTTTTTTTGGCAATTAAAATCCTCCTCGAAAGTGGGAAAATTTAATGCTATTTCTAAAGAAAGTAACTGACAAAAGTTTATGTTTTACATCAGACCATTTAACACTACAAACTGGCTAGTGTGGTATAAGGACTAACATAGGATGAATGTGTCTTTCTTTAAATAAAGCCCCCTTTCTTCAATTAAATTTGCCATGTTCCTCTATACTCTGAATTCCTCTTAACTGATTTTTCAAAGCATGAATCTGTATTACTTTAATAACTTCACTGATCAGCCAAATTTCCTGTATTTTTAGAGTTGCTTATAAACTACAAATATGAAAAGGGGTATTGAAAAGTTTTCTAGAGTTGCAGTTTTCCATCTCTATAGTAGATACTTCCATTTTGAAGGAGAAATTTAGTTATGAAATAAAATCAAATTGACCTCCTCACTTCAAGGGAATTGTCAGTAAAAATACTTTAATAAGTAGCTCTACAAAGCCATTCTTTCTCCTTGAAGTAATTATTAGTTAACTATATATTTAGGTAAAAGCAACAGGATGGAGGGAGTACAAATGACTTTTCTTTTGATAGAATTATGCTGTTTTCCCTTAAAATGTGTTTGCAAAGGACAGGGATAAGAGCAGTTGCTCTCAAGTCCACCATTAACTAATATTCAAAGCTATGACAAAAGTTGAAATTCTTTTATCATAAATATAAAAGTCACACATTTAGGAGACAAGAACCACTTTAAAATAGTCTATTATATTTATATTTACACTCACCTCCATATTACAAAAATAATTTCTAACTCCCAAATTATATCCTATCCAGAATCAATACTATTAGACCAAGATTCAAAACAAAGACAAGATAAATCCATTTTTTTAAGTATTCTTAAGTATATATGTATAGTTTAAAAAGAAAATGTGACTTAACATATAGGATGCGCAATTAAAATATTTATTTCATTAGCAGCATCAACAACAATCCAGCAAGTAACTTGAAATGCCAAAAACTTAAACATGATAATACCTCTAATTTATAACAAAACAAAGATAAACAATGATGGTGAGATTAAAAACCTTAGGCTGAAAACGTCTATTAAGCCAATACTTTTACTTCATTATTAAGTGTTAACAACTAAAAGAGCATTAGCTCTCTTTATTTTGAAATTTACTATAAATTTAACAAAATCTTAAAAACAGGATGTCCTACTCAGAGACATATGGATTATATGAGTAGCCTATACTCTTAATTAAGAAAAGGATTAAATGTTCTTTAATTTATAATCAAAACACAGATAGATCACATCAAATCTACCTTCTCACCATAAAACTATACTGTCTATAAATTATACTTCTTTTAGACAAATTATCACTATATACAAAAGATTATTTTTATAGCAAACAATAGCCACAAGAAAATTACATTTAAACATTCCTTATCCAGAAAGACATGAGGATTCAAGTTCCTGTGATAAATAGACAATGAAAATGTCGTTCATCTAATTTTATGCTTCTCTATTGCAAAAAAAATATGCAAACCTATAGATAAGGTGAGTAAACAACATTTTAATGGCAACTTAACTAAGTCGTTATTTCAATAATTATATTTCAAGGCACTTTCTTATTAAGCAGTTTCCAATGATTTTGGTAAAAGTGAATCCGTTTCTAAAATAGCAAAAAAAGAGTAAAGTTTAATTCTCTCCCTAGGTACTTAATATTGTTGAAAATTAAAAGCTACTATAAATGAATTTAAACTAAAAGTCATGAATTGACTTTGGAAGGACATATACCTAAGTTGCCAATCAAGAGTGAAATCACAGAAATTAGCAACATACAATATTAACATTCCAAAATGTTATTAAAATCCAACCCAAAGCTGTTTTGGCATTTCTGGGTTTTCTAACCGGATTTTCAGTCTGCTGAACAATGGCTATAAAAGGCTTTCAAACTTCACTCCATTCACAAGTGAAGTTGAAACTGAACATTTTTATTTCTTCTCTCCCTATGACAACTTTACCATGGAACAGTGAATAACACCACTCAAGTCATTATGCTAATTAGAAATTAAATAAAAAGATGCCTTTACAATAGCTAAGTATAAGGTGACATGCTACAACTAGAGACATAGTTCAAAAGCAGCTTTAGGAACTGTGTGGTACATGCTTACAAAAGCTGAAAACATCAGGAAGGAAGCTCTTTGATACTCTCCTCAAATCACTTAGTCAACTGGATATTTAACATGAGACCATTTTTAAATTATAAGGCAGAAATGAAGTTTTTTATATATCAATGAGAAGTACGTCAAACAGCAACCCACTCTTACGACCTATTAGGCCCTAGATCTCTTAAGAAGCTGTATGTATTGAAATTAAGCTGACTGGTTATTTAGTAAATGCAGGGATGGGGTAGGGGGAAGAACACCTTAAAAGGATTTGGGAGTTTTTGAAAGGAGTTTAATAATGTTTACAAAGTAACAGAATGTATTCCTTTCCTAAGTCAAAAGATTACAAGGAAAAACACAAGCTATGAATGGTTAAAGTTATATTTTAAGACATCATCTACTCTGAACAGTCCTACATAAAATACACACATTAAACAGCTGGTTATTTCCTTTGACTATGCATTAGACAGAATTTTTCTATCTGCCAAAAAGTTGGATGAAATATCCAATTATTCTCAAAAGGAGAAGATAAGGGAGATAAATAAGCATCAGGCAGAAAACATTTAAACAAAATCATAAACCAATAAAATCTTCCAACAGCATTCTGAACATAAATATCCTTTCTCATTAGGCTGAAGAGGCTTCTAAAAAGACATGCCATTAAAATGTTTAATCAAGCCAGGATACACATAAACATTAATGGTAGCACAGTCTTAAGTTTCTGTTAGGGTCTTCAGTTTCTATTTCTCCTCCCTGCATTTAATCTGAATTTTGAATCCTAGCCATTCAAGACTCAACTCCTCTTCAACCTTGTGCTTGGTCTATCCAGTGTGATCTTTAAAAACCATCTATTACATTCATCTGGAAATGATTATGTATTGTGGTGGGACATCTCATATTTGTAGACATGCTGTTATTCAATTCTGGTATCATAGTTAACTTTCCATATGTCATGCTAAAGGTTTCTAAAAGCAGATTATATGGCAATTCTTTTTTATTTTATTTTTTCTTTATTAGAGAAGTCGTGGGTTTATACATGCCAATTCTTAAGTCCCAACATCCTTACGGTGTAGTAGTTTGTACACTGTAGGTACCTGACAAGATTTCAGGATTTAGATTTAGGTTTAATTTCAGATTTAGGCTTAATGTTATAAACTAGTAGATCATAAAAGGTCATCAAATCAATAAAACTTACTTAAGGAAAGTGCCCAACTGGAGATACGTTGTTCAAAAGCAATTGATTTCACAAAAAATCTGAGAATGCAATTCAAAAAAATAAACATGAACATATCTTGTAGTTGCAAGAGTTTTGTCAAAATATTTTCCCATTACATTTAGTCTATCAACTATCTCATTTTAGCTTTATAAGTTTAATGAGATATAGTATATTATTTTACCAATAAAAAAATTAAGTTACAACTAGACAACTGCAGAGATAACAACCACTAAATGAGAGCCTATGTCTGTTACCATATTCAGAAGGGATCTTAAACTGAGACCTGAAGGATGAGTAAGTATCAGCCAGGCAAGGTAGGTACTGATATAGGCAGAAAAAGCAGCATGGGTAAAGATCCAGATTAAATAAAACATGATATATTTGAAAAACCAAAATTTAAATAGCTAACTCACTCTACTCAAATTTTAATTAGTTATCAAGACTTGGTTCAGTGCCTAATAAATGCTAGGGATTCAGCAATTGCCTCTAGATGAGTTCTTCATCCTCTGAAATTGTATCCAAAACTTTTATATATGTGCTTATTTGTGGTAGGAAAAGGACTTGACAAAAAAAGTTAAAAGATTTACTACCCTAAGTCCTATAAGCTATTATTTTACTTCTATTTTTAAAGAGCCTAGATTTTACTTTAATTGACTCATGATTTTACTTCAAGGAGTATAATGTCAAGAGTACTACTCTATAAAAAACTCTAGAAGTTCAACTAAATTCACCTAAGATTTGCTAGTAATCCACTCTGTACCAAACCCTGCATAATAAAGGAGGTCTAGTCTATATTGAAAGTCTATACTGAATCAGTCACATAGTAGGAAACAATGTGGCTTCTTCAGCTCCTAAAAATGCTATAGTCTTCATTCTTCAAACGGTAATTTCTTTTGAAATCTTGAACCTATTTACTCTTTTGCTAAATCTAAACCTTTAAGGTTACTAAATGAGAAAAAAATATTAAGACCAGGAATAAATATCAAGCATTCTTTTGAATGTCAAATTTGACTATTTTTCATTAGTTTGAAATATATTTTTTAAGGCTAAAACAAGGGTATTAGTCATTATTTTAATTTACTATTCCTTCATTTTCCAAAAGTACTTATTACATATCTTCTAATGTGTTCGGCTCAAATTAGTGCAGAAGAAAGAAAAAAATGGTCCAGAGTCTAGGAAATGAGAACCATCTTTATATACTACTATGGATTGATCCAGGTATACTGTGAAGAGAAGAACTCAAGGTATAGAAGAGAGTGAATAATATGCTGTTTATTTAAGGAGGAGGAGAGATAATATGAAGACATACACGTTTCTTCTCTTTTTTTTTAACATAAGGACGAACCATCAATTTTCTTTCTTAATGGTGACCCATAAGAGGAAAAGAGGGAACAGGGAAAAGAAAGGATAACAGACTTCTCTGAATATATTTCACCGTGTCTTATTGATCCGAATTTGGAACCTTATGAATATTTTACATAATGATGAAATAAAATTACATTTTAAAAAAAGAATCCTGAAAAACAAATCAAAAGTAAAATGAAACTAATGAACCTAACTATGTACCCAATTGGTGTCAAAGCCACAGTGACAGAAACCTGAATTTAATCTAGTTTCTAGATCTAACTACCAATTCACAGGAAATGTAAAGGAAAATGCAAAAATTAAATAATACCACAAAATCCAGACAAGAGGAAATTCTAGAGGACAAATATTTCAGTTAGTACAATTAAATTTCCAGGAACAAAGAAAAGAAAAAAAAAAGAAGAGACAGGAAGAACCTAAGAGATTAAATGAGGCTTAAATTATCAACCAACTGCAACAACGACACCTGATTCAAACAAACAGTAAGGAAAAAAAAAATTAAGAATCAATCAGGGGAAGATACCAAATGTACCCTATACAGGAGTTTGTGGTAACAGTATAATGATATTCTCTCATAATATGTAACACATGTACCACAACAATGTAATGTGTTGGTGGAGGGGTACTGTACAGGAATTCTGCATATTGTATATGATTGTTTTGTAAATTCCCAATGTGTCTAATAAAAAATAAACATATATATATATTTTTTTAAAAGAGTGAATCAAGAAATCTCAACCCTCCCTAAAGACAAAATAATTATTAGTAACATGCTTAGGTGTGATATGATTCAGTGTTTTAAAAAGAATCCTTACCTTTTGAGAAATACACACAACAAATGAAATATGATATTTGGTGATTTGCTTCAAAATAATACAAGGGGAGTAGAGTTATAGATGAGGAAAGGTATTTGATCGGTCATATTATTGCTGGGTTACAGAACATGGAGCTTCAATAAGAGTCCCTATTTTTGTATTCCTTGAAATTTCCATAATAAAAAATTTACCAAAAGAAAGAGTTAACAAGCACTCCTGGAACTAATAATTTCCCTTCACTATCCAGGAAAATATGTTGTTGATTATCCTTCTGTAATTCCTATAGCACAAATACTCTTTCCCCATCTTTTGATTGTCTTATACAACAAAGGCTTCTGAAACTTGAAATTCCTCTCACAAATTAAAAAAGATGCTTGAGAAGCAGATGTGGCTCAAGTGGTTGGACCCCCACCTACCACATGGGAGGTATCAGGTTCAGTTCCCAGTGCCTCCTAAAGAAGACAAGCAAGATAGTGAGCCCTGGGCTAGCGCAGCGAGATGATGGAATGAGAAGACACAAGGAAAGACAATGAGAGACACCACAAAACACGGAGTGTAAGTGGCTCAAGCTCTTGTGTACTCACACATGGGAGGTGCCAGGTTTGGTTCCTGGTGCCTCCTAAAAAGAAGACAAGCAGACACAGAGATCAGACAGTGAGCCCAAATGAGCAGGGAGGGAATAAATAAATAAAAATAAATCTTTAGAAAAAAAATGCTCATTTCTTTTGGTCACATTTTCCACAAACTCCCATGGACATGAAAAAAACCTTCTCTTTAAAGATTATATAAACTGAACCAGACCTATCCCCAAAGCTATTTTTGAAAGGGATAATAATGATGAGAGTAATAACACACTCAAATAGACTTTAGTACTGAATATATTGCTTATTAATTGGAAATAGGATTATAGCATTAGCAGATCAAGGAAATAAAAGATTATATTTTAGTTGATATGAGTGAAGCAAATTAATTTGCAGAATTGCAAAATTTGTTTCAATTTGGCTGGAACAGAAAAATAAATCCTAGGAGCAAAGAGTAAGGATAAAAAGCACTATGGATAATAGGAACATATACCGAATGTCTGGAATTATGTAGGTCTTTCAGCAAATACTTTTACTAGTGTTTCTGAAAAAGTGGTTTAAATTTATACACATAAAACCTGAAAGGAATACATATGCGTAGGATGAATCAGTTTCTTTACAAATTATAAATTATCAGTTTCTTTATAAATTACAAAAGGAAAATCTGATGCAAAAAAGCTATTCTAGAAAAATGCAAGACAATACAAACTACAAAACATCTAAAAAAAAGAGAGAGAAGAACTATAAGAAATAGTAAAGAGCCTGCTAGCAAATAGAAATGTGCAACACAATGTCATAGTAAAAACAATGCAATTAATTGGAACACTTGTACACTGCTAGTGGGAATAATAAAATGGTAGGCACTATAAAATAGTTTAGCGGTTCCTCAAAAATTTAAACATAGAAATCACTAGGTGACTCACATAATCACCCACACGTTGGTACATACCCCAAAGAACTGAAAACAGGTATTCAAACAAATACTTACACACAAATATTCATAGCAGCACTACACACAATAACCAAATGGTGGAAACAACCCAAATGTCTATCAACTAATAAATGAATAAACAAATAAGGTATATACAATGGAATATCATTCACAGTGATAAAAAGGAATGAAGTACTGATACATGCTACAGCATGGATGAACCTCAAACATATTATGCTAAGTGAAAAAAGCCAGACACAGAAAGTCATATATTGTATGATTCTATTCATATGAACTACTCAGAATAGGTAAATTCTTACACACAGAAAGCAGGTTAGTGGTTGCCAGTGGAAATGACTGCTTAATGTGTATGTGTCTCTTTGGGAGTGATGAAAATATTCTGGAAGTAGATAGAGATTATGGCTCTACAACACTGTGAATGTACTAAATAAGCCACCGAAATGTATACTTTAAAATGGTTAATTTTCTAGTTACTTGATTTTTACCTCAAAAAGAAATACAAATATAGCCCTTCCCCCACCCTACCCCCAAAAGCAGTTAAAGCATTTTACCTGGTTATAAAGCATACTAAAAGTATTTCCCCACAAATTTCTATGTATCTGATTACTAACCTTCTTTTCTTCATTCCTATAAGACAAATTTGACTAAATTCATCATTGCCTTTCCTCCAGAATTCTCATTTCCATATGGCTCAGCTGCCCCCCACCCTATCCTCACTATTCTCTCTATCCCTTTCACCTTGCCCTGAGAAATACTTGTTCTGTCACAAATCAGCTCCCAGTTAACCTGCTTCTCCTTTTGTATTCCCCATCTTTATAACCGTGAAATCATCATTATTAACTCCTTTCTCTATGATTCTCACCCAGTAAGTTACCAAGCTCTGACTACACTCCCACCAAAAGCTCTCTCAAATTCACTTCCTCCTTGCTATTCCCATCACTGACAAATTCATTCTGTTCTCATCATTTTTAGCCCAGAATAAAATAGAAACCTACCCACGCCCCCATTTTGAAAATTGCTAACTCTACAAATAAACCTACACACAACCACTAGAATTCTTTAAAATAAAAATACAAACATGCTACTTCCCCGCTTAAAATCTTTCAATGATTCCAGGGCTTTCAGGGTAATTCTTTAAGACTGATACAGAAAGCCCTTTTATGATCTAACCCCTAATGGCCTTACTAAACTTTTATTACCTCATTCCCCCACCTACCTCCTTACCAACCAGACTAAAATACCTTCATATCCCCAAATCCATGGTTCCATGTTATTTGGCTATGTTTTTGCACATGCTTTTCTCTCCACTTCATATCTCCTACTCCAAGCCAACCCCCATTCGAATCTCTCTCTCCAGCTAGAAAACTACTACTCATCCTTCAAAACTCAATTCTAGCATCCTGGCTTCCAACAAGTCTTTTCCAACTGTTCATTTTAAAATAAGTCTCTTCCCACGTTCCCATACCATTCAGCATTTTAATTATTTGTCTTTTATAGGTCATCCACACTATACAGTTAGGTCCTTTTAGACTGTCTTTCCTCTCCATGACTCAATATTTATACAATAAAATTATATTAATAAATGAACTTCCTCTACTTGCCTCCTTTTTAACTGTAACCTGACTTTTGCCAACAATGTCATGTAACCAGTAACCTGCCCCTTGGGAATGTTATGTCCAATTAGCTCCCCTCATGTCAACAAAAAAGGAGAATGGTCCCTTCCACGCCCTGTACCACCACTCCCACTCCAGTGCCATACCGTGTCCATCATTTTTCATTACTCTACTTCTACTTTAGAGCCATATCATCAGTTAACTCTCCACTTTTTCATCACCATTGTTTACCATACTCATAACAGTTCTAAGTTTCTCAATGAATTCAGTCCCTATTTCATGTTTTTTCCAACCTACTTGCATTCTGCCATCAATTTCAGCATCTCTGTAGATTCCTTAGTACAAAAGTAGAAACCAGATGACAAAAAGCTGGTTTAAAAGGAAAGATGACAAGCTGATTTTTATAATTTATCAAGCTTTTGTTTTAGTATGTCAGATCTGAAAACACAGTAAGATACTGAAATGGAAATATTCAATAAGGTGACACAGGGTGCTGGCTTAAGAAAAAGCTAAAAAAAAAAAGATGCCAATTTGATCATGAACATAGAAGTGATGGATGAAAGTGGGTGGAATCTCAGGAGAAAGCAATTTAGAGAAAAAAGAGTAAGCTAAAGTGCTTGTTTTGACCTTCCATAATTTTATGCTTAACAGTAGATTATCTGGTTACTCTTGCTCCAGGCTGGCAAGTATTACTGAAAAAAGGCATGGAAGCCTTTGGAGCAAGTTCAACACAAGTTCATAGCGTTTTAATTTTGTCTGAATACTACTCCTAAGCAAACTTTTTATTCTCTTATTGTTGATTCATTAATGCAATGATTTCCAACCTATGAGTTTCACATTCCTGGAGAGCTGCAGAATTAGTTACTCCAATGAGTCTCCAGAGGCATTACTACATAAAGACTATCTTCCGCAGTTAAGTATTAATATTTTTCAAATATGTAGATACTGTTGTGGTTAATAAAATACAAAGCCATCTATGAAAGTACTGACTAGTACTTTTTTGCTTCTATCCATTTTCTAAATTAACAGTGAAATTATAACTACAGTCATGTGGGGGTCCACAAAACTGTTCTGAAGTTAGAAAATGTTATCTTCAAAATATTGGGAACCATTACTTTAGAATATTCCCCATAGCACTTTAACATCTTTTCCACATTCTAAGTTTCCAATCAGCCCCTGCCCATTTCCACTCGCACTTCCACTTTTATTTTTCCAAGAAAATCAAAGGGCGCTTCATAAGTACCTTTATCCACCTGCTTCACTTCCTCAATCCATATGAACTTATCTTCTCTTCATTACTTCTATAAATGTTTGAAGATTTTGCAATTAATGGTGTGCCTCCTCCTTTTTCAAGACTGTCATTAATGTACACACCTGATCCCATCTCTTACCTGGCCCCTCCCTTACCCAATCCATCAACAAGTTAAATCTCTCCCTCAAAAATGTCTTCCCTTCTAACCAAAATCATTATTAGAGGTTCCCTTGTTATTAGAAAATTTAACTTGATCCTGGTTTTGTGTTCTAGCTATTATGCTAATTCTTTTCTTCCTTTTGCAGTTACACTTTCAGGGTCAGCAAACTAAAGCTTAGGCCAGCATCCTATTATTGTAAATAAGGTTTTATTGAAAGAGTCACTTCCATTTCTTTAGGTATTATCTATTGCTGCTTTCACACTACAAGGGCAGAGTCAAGTAGTTATAGATCCTACCCTAAAGATCCCAGACTAAAATATCTGGCTCTAAAAAAAAAAAAAATGTTTGCTGATCCCTGGGGCTCCAAAGCATGGTTTACATTCAGTGCCATCATTTTCTCTGAGGACAGCAGGATGCCATCAACAGTTGTGGAATAGCAATAAAGTACCATGATTAAGAGGACATTTCAAGATGACTAGTTTAATAACAGCATACAGGGAAGATTTTAAAAGGAAGGAAACCATTTAGGAAACTATTTCAACAGTCTAAGCATTTGGAATAACAGGAGTGAAATGAATAAAAGGACATTTTAAAGGAACCAGCATAAGACTAGATTACTACATGTGATAAAGGAGACAAAAGTTAATATCAAAATTTCAATCCTCAATGATGTAGCTCTCAGAATTTGCATTCTCTCCTACAGTCTACTGTAGACTTAAAGCTCCTAACAGTTCCCTGCCTGACTGTGGAGTTCCTAAAATCCTAATTCTGAGTCCATATCCTCTGTGTGCCAGATACTCCCCATGCTTACCATGCTAGCTCCAGCGTTAGCAAATCTCTTAGGAAGAGGCAGACCTAGAAAGCTGGCTCATTTAGAATGAGCACAGGGCCAATGTCAGATGTTGACAAAGTGCTTCCCTGTGCACAGAGAGAGGGGAACAAAAATTTCAGGTCCAGAACAGGCTCTAGCCAAACAGGAATTTGGCTAGGAACAGCTATGAATTTGCTTACAGCAGAGGCAGTGTCTTTGGTATTCTGACATACTCTTTTGATGTTCAGACCAACCACTGTGAGAGTAGCCATTGGTAAGAGTCTCATGAGAAACAAGCCATAAATAAATAAATAAATAAACCAAGACTGAAAGGTGAGGAATTAAAGCAGACCCTATTGGTCTTTTGTCTAGAAAAAGCAGTCTTCCTGATTAAAGGTGATACTATTTTTCAAAATGGCCAATATAATACTAACCTTCATTAAATGAGTTTTCACATCCCACAAGGTTGAGAAGGATATCATCATCTTTATCATCTACTTCACCACCCAGAAGCATCCAGCTTTCCACATTATCACTTTCTGAAATGGTGCTCTCTTCCTCTTCACTCGAACTGACCTCTATAATCATGACCTCTCGGAGCATACGAGATTTCTCTTCAGGTTTAAGTTTCCCAATATCCTTCTTACATTTCTTATCAGCCAACTCGGAATGAAGAGAAGCAGGAGGACCTCGGGTCTTTTCTTGTACTTGGACTCTAACATTCTTTCTTTTACATCTATATATACTATCTTCATCAGACAAAGTGATGACCTCTGACCCATCAGATAGCTGGATGACCTCACTATCTGAAAGGACAATTAGATTTTTCTGATTCGATTTACTACTCAGTGATTCAGAATTCCCAGAGTTGTTTTCTTCATATTCTTCCTCCCTGATGACATTACCAAGATCCTGGGCATAATGAACTTGGCTATAGAGCTGAAATTCCACCTCGCTATCAACACTCAGTTCACTTGATGACTCCTCACGATAAAGGTCATCTTCATATGCTTCTACAGTCTCATAACCACCAAACATCATGGAAAGTCAGTAAGGTTGATTCTGTAAAAGACAAAGTCATAAAAAGAATATATTTTAAAAGTTCAGATCGTGTTTACTACATAATGATGTCACCCCTTAGAGCCAAGTTCTGCATGAAGGTCACCACTTTTCTCTATTACATTTTTTTTTTAAAGATTTATTTTTTATTTATTTCTCTCCCCTTCCCCTATCCCCCAGTTGTCTGCTCTCTGTGTCCATTTGCTGTGTGTTCTTCTGTGACAGCTCCCACCCTTATCAGCGGCACCCGGAATCTGTGTTTCTTTTTGTTGCATCATGTTGTATCAGCTCTCCATGTGTGTGGCGCCATTCCTGGGCAGGCTGCACTTTCTTTCGCGCTGGGCGGCTCTCCTTATGGGGCGCACTCCTTGTGCATGGGGCTCCCCTACACGGGGGACACTCTTGCGTGCCATGGCACTCCTTGCACGCATCAGCACTGCGCATGGACCAGCTCCACATGGGTCAAGGAGGCCTGGGGTTTGAACCACGGACCTCCCGTGTGGTAGGCGGGCCCCCTATACATTGGGCCAAGTCCACTTCCCTCAATTACATATTAAAATACCCTTTTCTCTTAGAATACCTTTTGTGCAAGAATTTCTAATCATCCTATGACCTACTCTAATGATGTCCAAGCCTCCCAAATGAGAACTACTACTAATAAACTGAGTTATAATTACTAATGGAAATAACATCGTTCTCAGGTATGTTGAAGAAGAAAATTAGGTTAAGACACATCTCTGCAGACACCAAACAAATGTTCTCCAAATGTGGAAAAAATTACAAAAAGGGGAAGCAGATGCGGCTCAAGAGACTGAGCTCCCACCTACCACATGGGAGGTCCCTGGTTCAGTTCCTAGTGCCTACTAAAGAAGACAGAGCTGACCCAACAGGCAGGCACAGGGAGCTGATGCAACAGGAGATACGGGGAGGAAAAACATAATGAGAGATACAACAAAGCAGGGAACAGAGGTGGCTCAAGTGATCAGGCACCTCCTTTTCACATCAGAGGTCCTAGGTTTGGCTCTCCATGCCTCCTAAAGAAAGAGGGAAGACAAACAGATACACACACAGCGAGTGCAAACAACAAAGGGATGGGAAGAAATAAATAAATCTTTTTTAAAAAATCTTAAAAAAGCTTTTAGGTAGCTCTGTTATAAACTTTCTTCACCTCTTGGTTCTAGTTCTGTACGTCATCTTTTCAGGTATACATTCTCATACAGAAATATTTCAACTATGACTGGAATCCACAATAGGAAATAATTATCAAATTTACTGTTTTGATGGTGATCTTCATTCTCAAATAAAAAAATTAATCTCATGGCCTTCTGATCCTTGTCCAAAGGAATCCAAAAAAAAATCCTGGCTTATTTAAATGTATGAAATACAAACTTACGAAGGACCTAAAATTGAGGCAAAACTCAGCAGCTTTCAGAATAAAAGCATAAAGAGAAACACTTGACTTTCTTATTATGAGCATGATAAATCCTGCTCATCCTTCAGCTCAGCTTAAACATCGTTTCCTCAGGCAGGCTTCCTTGACCCACCAAACTAAACTGAGTGTCCCTCTTATAGACTTCCATAGCACTTTATATTTCAAAACACTCATCACTTGAATAATTATTCAATGTAAATCTCCCATAATCTCAGATCACAAACCCCAAGAGGGCAGGAACTACAAGCACTCTGTTAAACACAGGATCCCCAAAGCCAACAAAGTGACTGGCATTTAGGGCAACCTTTCTAAATGTTTGTTGAATGAATGAATGAATAAATAAATGAATAATATAATCAGGCATTTGTTCTTCAATCCTGATAAATTTATATGTATCTAAAATATGGAAATGATGAGGGGATAAGTTTCACAGCTGTCTTCAACTATTCCAAAACCTAAATTCTTTTATCATCAAGCAAAGATCTACACAAGTTTCCATTAGGAATAGATGGAATACTGATCAAAACAAGAATTCCTATTTGCTCAAAAATTAGGGACACCCTACAAAACAATAAAAATGACAATTTATTCTTTTGACTCCACTTTTAGCTACAGAGATATAATTAAGAAAGAACAGTAGTTTTCTTAGTTTCCCAATTCTCTGTCCAAAATGTCAGAATATAGTTTTCGTGATATGACTAGATGACGCCCAAGAACCATATGAATAGAAGTGAAAAATGTATTACACTAGTGCTGGGGTTTTTGTTTTGTTTTATAGAAATAAACCAACTTTAAATGCTTTTTCTTTTAGTACAAAATATTCATTCTCTCATTGCATCATGTCCTTTGGATGGCTACATTGTTATTATCATACAAGCTGAATGTGGCTGTCTGATTAATAATGCTTAAAGTATTTATCAGTTTATATTGAAATGGTAGCCTCAGAAGAATTCAAATAAAAAACCCAACACTTTCCTTTTTATTTAATAGATAAATTAATTCTGAAAGAAGTCAAAGGAATTATGCTTCCTTCAAAATCCTCACTGGATCCATCCTGAGGATTCAGTGTGGACTTAAGATAAAACATAATTCCTGTGCAGCAAAGAAAAAAATTAAAGAGGTGAATTACAGTTACAAATTTGCACTACTCTTGGAGCCATCCCAAAGGAAAGGGATTAAGAACAGAGCCACAGGCACACCTGTGAACATATGCCAAAAATAAACTCAAGAAACATAATAAAAATCGACTTCCTTGGGTCTATGGGTTTATCTCTTTTTCTGAAATGTAGAAAAATGAATTTAACAATTTAGCCCCTATGGCCTTTAAGAGGATTTTGTACCTTCTGTACTTGAAAATTGTGCTCAGCATAACCTGCTCTCTGTAGGTAGCTTGTGTATGCCAGGCTCATGATTTTTCTGAGGCTATTTTGTGTTTTGTTACTACTTTAATTACATTCGAATGCATTTAATTTACTTAAAAAAAAGAAAACTCAGAGGATGAATACAAAATATATATCTCTTGACTCAGAAGATTTTCTCAGCTTCTTGATAAGTCTATACAATTCCCAACCATACTTTAACTATATAAGGGCCCTATGACAGTCTCAAAATTTTATAATGTGCTTTTCACATTATCTCATACAACCTCCTAAATTTACAGATAAGGAAACTGACATCCAGAGAGATGAGGCCTATCAAAAGCATTCGACTGGTTAAAAATACAGTTGGAATGACTGACATTTCCCTGACTCTCAGCCAAATGTTCAATAAGCTTTGTAAATAAAATTAAAAGTAAATAAATACATTTCAAATATATTTTTTAAAACTTTCTTCAATGCTATATTTGCATGGTTCTAACACTTAAATGTGCCACAGAGATATCTACTGTACTTCCCAGAGGAGTCTAAAAACTATGAAAGAGGCATTTTAATTGGAAGGAAAAACATACATCTTAAGTTTGTCAGTTTACCATTCAAGAGTCTCCCAGATTGATGTTCAAAAGGCCATAGCAATCCCATAACCAAAAAAGAACCTTATATAAGAACCTAAAATATATATTTGGCAATGAAACTTATCTAAAAAATAAAAATGGTTCAACAGACATAAGCAGCTATAGAGAATAACTGCACTGGCTCTTACCATTCAAATGAGGGAGCAATATTCATCACTGAGTTTATTTAAATTACACAACTTACAACTTATTTAAGCTTTCAGAATCTATATAACCTCTAAAGCCAATCTTACTGTCCAAAGAGTCTGCCTACTGGTCACTCCAGACATTCTGCTCTTATTTCCTTGCAAGGCATTTTTATAAAATCATTAGTCTTGATGTTCCTTCTTGATGACACAGGCCTTCATCTCAGGGAGATTTAAACCAAATCCACAGTTTTCATTTGGAAAGTGATTAATACACATTTGATTTTCAACTTAAAATTTCTGACTTACTCTTATTAAGCTGCTGTAACAGTGACAGATTTGAAACACAAATAAATTGTAATGTTAAAGTTTTTGTACATTCTTCAAATGTGATTGCTACTTTTAATCAAATCTGACTGGGGTAGAAAATCCAAAGGGGTGAAAGAATGGTCACAAAGAACAGGAAAACAGAACACAAGATACTGGTGAGAGAAAATTAAGGTTAACTTTATTCATACATGTCCCAGCTGTTCTTGGGATATGTAAAATAATTTTAGAACTAACCTTATCTGCAAACACTTCCTTTGCCACCTTTCCCTCCACTCTTTTCCTTTAGCCAAGCAGTCCCTTACTTACAGCTGTTGGACAATCCCCATTTCTAGTACAAATCCTCACCACCACTTCCTCAGTTCATTCCCCACCCTCGGACGGTCTTGAAAACAGCAGTGCTTAACTGTCTAAAAAACAAAATGCTGTCTCAGATATACACACAATCCACTTGAAATTCTTTGGATGTGGTAGCCTAAGAATTCAAAATATAGTAAAGAGCTTGAAGGAACCTGAAAGTCACCAAATTAAATGCCCTCACTTACACATGGAAAAACGGACTCAGAAAAAAGTATTTATTTACTGAGCTGTAAAGGCGCTAGAAGATATCCCAATGCAATACAGTACTCTGAAATAAAGGTAAAACTCAGCATAGAGAAGATATCTCTAGAATTACCAGCGAATCGGTATCAGAGCTGGGACTAGAACCTAGCCAGTTTTTCAATTTGCACCGGCAGCTTTCTTAAAGTTGAAGGCAACAGTCGGCTTACAAGGATATAAGGGATAAAAGTAAATCTTAGTGAACATAGTTCAAGTCTCTTGTTTAACACGAGGAAAGAGACACATATCCAGAACTTTTTTTTTTTTTTTTTTTGTCCCACTGCTACAGATGCTGCTGAGAGAAAACTGCAGTTGGCCCAGCACCACAGTTCGGCTCCATCGGGCCGGGCGCCCTCTCCGCACAGCGGGACCTCCGGGTTTAACAGACTGACCGGCTCCCCCAAAAGACAGGGAATTGGGGGAGGAGGGACTTAAAATGGGCAGAAACGGCACCTCCCACGGAGGTCGCCGGAGCCAAGCCCCTAAATCACCACCTCAGGCCTTGGAGAGGAAAAGCAACGGGGATGTCCAGGGGCGGCATGTGGCTAAGTGGCCACGAGCCGCGCCCCGCGCCGCCCGGAAAGGGAAACGGATGGGGAACGGAGGTCGGCGTGGAAACACGAGCTAGTTCCACAGCCCAGGAGACGACACGGAAGGCGGAAAAGGGCCCCCCGTCCGAGGACGTCTCGGGTCCGTGACACACATACTCACTGCCGCGGCTGCAACCAGGAAGCACCAACCAGGAACCAAAACGCGTAGAAGGACGGGGAGGGGCGAGGACAAATGAGGTAAGAAAGCCGCGTCCAAGAGGACCCGGGAGGAGGTAAGGCATTTCCGGGGAAAACACAGCTCTCGGGAGTCGTATTTCCGTCCCCGCCCACTCATGGGCCATCAGTGCGCGTGCGTAGCAGCCGCTAACCCCCACCGATAATCATTGGATTTGCTGTCTTTCTTTGCTCCTTCAACTTTCACGACTTTTTTCGGAGATAGCCAGGCTACGCCTATGATAAGGGATACTTTGTTTGAATGCCTTACACGGAGGAAGTGCTAGTGACCCGGCAAAAGCAAAGGGACGGCGCGCCCATCTGTGCCCGGAGAGAAACTACGGCCCCCATCATGCCCTGAGGAGACCTCAAGACAAGCTCCGCCCCCTTTACCAAGGCTTGCCTAGACACCCCCCTAATGCCACGTGGTGCAGGAGCTACGCCGAGGGTCCGCTAGCTTCCTAGGGCTGGCGCTGGCTGGCAGCTTGCAGGGCAAACTCGGAGTTCTCCGGCATGACAGAAACCTCTTTGAAAGTGCCTGCAAATCTGGCTCCATCTCCTGAGTGCTGGGTGGCCTTAGGCAGATCCCTTAGACCCTCCAAAGCGTGAGGCGGGGCTAAGGGTTGGATTTAACACTGGTCTTTTGGAAGTCACCAGAGGTTGCAAGATTGTCTTGGGAGCCTCTGACTTCGATTCCCTTTCTCATACTTTACCAATTCGTTGACCCCTAACAAAACATAGACTTGACATTGATTCATTTCATCAACATTTATGAGCATCTGTTAGAAGCCTGGTAGTTCTGGAAACTGAGGGTACAGTCGTAAATTTTGAAAGAACTGTGGTCTTGTAGAGCTAAGTCTAGCTGAGTAAATAGAATACTGATGATGTGGGCTATGGGTGAGAGGCTCTTTGTCTCTTCCAAGATAACCTTAACCTAAGCTGCCTGTCCTTACTTGTGGGTGTGGGATGGTGAGAGGCTGCAGCCCTGCCCTTGGTAACCATGACAATGCTCCAGTCCCAGGAAACAGTTTATCAATGCAAACTCTATAAACTTCATATATTCAGGGAAAATGCAAACCAAATGTGCTAAAAGCTTATCTAGAATGTATGAAGTCCATGCTAAAAGCTTACCTAGGATGTGGAAGATATATATGCTAATTCAAACCTATTGAGCACTGAAACAAAGAACGATTTAGCCCTTCCTCTGTATAAAAAGAACTCAAAATTCTTGTTCGGGGCTCAGGTTTGCAACAGAAAGCTCCTGAGTCCGGCCGGACGTCAATAAACCAGTTTTCCTTCTCAAAATCATTCCTGAGTCCTGGCCTTTCTATATGCAAATAATTGAACCTCTCTCAAATTCTACACCACCAATAGTTTAGTTATAGTCTAAGAGTGTGGCCGGGAAAATAATTAGAAATTTGAATTAGAATGGGGTGCTATAAAAAAGTGAAATTAAAGGACCCATTTTGCAGAGAAGAAATGGGCAGAGAAGTGGGTCACAGGTTACTGGATTGTTTGTTTAGGTATTATGCATCGGGTTTAACAGATAATATCTTTTTTAAAAAACAGCGTTTTTATCAAGTGCCAGGCTTACTCCTGTGAGTGTATTATAATTTGTTTTAAATATCAGGAAAAAGAAAAACCTTTAAGGCAGTTTTACTGAGATAGACTCACATTCCATACAATCCATCCAAAGTGTACAATCAATGGCTTTCAGCATAATTACAGTGTTGGGCAGTCATCACCACAAAAAAAGTTTTAATATAATTTCTTTGCTCCAAAAAGAAAATCTCCACATCCCTTGGCAGTTACCTCTCAAGCCCTGTATCTTTCCCAGCCCTACATAATGACTAATCTAATTCCATCATTATAATTTGATTTATATTTACATTTTATGTGAATGGAATCATACAATATGTAGTACTTTGTGTCTGGTTTCTTTCACTTACCATTAATGCTTGTGGGGTTTTTGGCCTGATATTAACATCTTGTAACATTAACATACATTTGTTCAGTTTCAAAGAAAAGCAGTCATATATAGGCAGTATTACCCATATTCATATTTCATGTGAGTTTTTACTGTGCTACATAATCTCATTTTACATTTTTTAGCTTTCCTTCTAATAATACATATAACCTTAGATTTTTGCTTTCAACTGCTGTCATACACATGTAATAGCACTGCTAGTACAAACACTACGATGTGCTTTCACGCTTTCTGTTCATTTCCAAAGATTAACAAACAACATTTTAACAATTCTGCACAGATTAACCCACAGCTTTCCATTCTTCTCCCCTTTCATTTCTGATTGTATTTATTTGCATCTTCTCTCTTTCTTTCTTTGTTAGTCTAACTAAAAGTTTGTCAATTTTATTGATCTTCTCCAAGAACCAGGTATTGGTTTTGTTGATTCTATTTTCTGGTGACCTATATTCTAGTTATTAACTCTACGAGTTTGCACAATATATTTAGTTCATAGTAGCGCAGTCATACAGTACTTGTCCTTTCATGTCTGGCTTGCTTCACTCAACATAATGTCCTTCAGTTTCATCCATGTTGTCATATGTTTCACAACTTCATTTCTTCTTACAGCTGCAAAATATTCCATTGTGTGTACATGCCACAGTTTATCTGTTTATCAGTTGATGGACACCTGGGTTGTTTCATTCTTTTGGCAATTGTGAATAATGCTGCAGTGAAAAACAGTGTGCAGATGTCTGTTCATGTCACTGCTCTCAGTTCTTCTGGGTATATTCCTAGTAGTGGTATTGCCAGATTACATGACAAATCTATATTCAAATTCTTTAGGAACTGTCAAACAGTCCTCCACAGTGGCTGTACCAGTCTACATTCCAACCAACTGTGAATGAGGGGAAGCAGATGCAGCTCAAGCAATTGGGCTCCTGTCTACCATATAGGAGGTACAGTGTTCGATACTTAGGGCCTCTTGCTGAAGGCAAGCCGGCCCATGTGGAGTGCTGGCCCTTGTAAAGTACTGTTCCATGCAAGAGTGCTGGCCAACACAGAGAGCTGATCCAGGAAGATGATGCAACAAAAAAGAGACACAGGAGGAGAGACAATAAGAGACGTAGCAGAACAGGGAGCTGAGGTAGTGCAAGAGAATGATTGCCTCTCTCCCACTCTGGTAGGTCCCAGGATTGGTTCCTGGAGCCACCTAATGAGAATACAAGCAAACACAGAGGAGCACACAGCAAATGGACACAGAGAGCAGACAATGGAGGGAGGGGGAGAAATAAATAAATAAATAAATATTTAAAAAAAATAAAGCCCATACAAGTGTGCTCCAAAGGGAATCTGAGAATGTACATAACAGAAAGAAGTGCCAAATTTATTAAAATTAAAAAAAAAAACTGAATAAGCTTCCTATCCACATCCTATCAAATTGTAGTTTTCTGTCTTTTTAAAGGTGGCCATTCTAATAGGTATGAAATGACACCTCATTGTGGCTTTGATTTGCATTTCCCTGTCACTAGTGATGGTGAACATTTTTTCGTGTTTCTTTTGACATTTGAGTTTCTGTTTTGGATAAAGGTCTATTCAAGTCTTTTGCCCATTTTTTAATCAGGTTGTCTTTTTATTGAGTTGTAGCATCTCTATATGTATCATGGATTTTAAACTCTTATTGGATATATGATTTCCAAATATTTTCTCCCATTGAGTCAGCTACCTTTTCATTCTTTTGACAAAGTCCTTTGAGATGCAAAAGTGTTTAATTTTGAGGAGGTCCCATTTATCTACTTTTTTCTTTTGTTATTCTTCCTTTGAGTATAAATCCAAGAAACCACCACCTCCCACAAGACCTGGAAGGCATTTTCTTCTAGTAGTTTTATGGTCCTGGCTTTTATATTTAGTTTACCGTGATCCATTTTGACTTGATTCTAGTATAGGGAGTGAGATGGGTGTCCTCTTTCATTCTTTTTGTTTATGGATATCCAGTTCTCCAATTGTTAAAGAGGCTGTTTTGTACCAGTAATGTGGACTTAGGTTTGTAAAAAACCAGTGGGTCATAGAGGTGAGGGTTTATTTCTGGACTCTCAATTCTGTTCCACTGACCAGTGTGTCTATCTTTATGCCATTTCCATGCTGTTTTGACCACTGTAGCTTTGTAATATGTTCCAAGGTCAGACAGTAAAAGGCCTCCCACATCTCTCATCTTTTTAAGGAGGCTTTTAGCTATTTGGGTGCACTTTCCCTTCCAAATAAATTTGGTAATTGCCTTTTCTACGTCTGTAAAGTTGGCTGTTGGAATTTTTATTTGTATTGCATTGAACGTATAAGATAAGTTTGGGTAGGATTGACATCTTCACAATATTTAGTCTCCCAATCCATGAAAACAGAACGTCTTTCCATTTTTTATGTCTTCTTTGATTTCTTTTAGTATTGATTTTTAGTTTTCTGAATATAGGTCCTGTTCATCTTTGCTTAAATTGATTCCTAGGTATTAGAGTCTTTTTCTTGCTATTGTAAATGGAATTTTTCCCCTGATTTCCTCCTCATATTGTTCAATACTAGTGAATAGAAACATTACTGAATTTTGCATGTTGATGTTATATCCTGCCACATTGCTGACCTCATATATTAGTTCAAGTAGCTTTGTGGTAGACATTTCAGATTTTCCTATCTATAGGGTTATTGTCATCTGTGAATAGTGAGAGTTTTACTTCCTCTTTTCCTATTTGGACACCCCCCCTTTTTTTTCTTGTCTAATTGCTCTAGTTAGAACTTCTAGCACAATATTGACAATAGTGGTGACAGTGTGCATCCTTGTCTTGTTCCTGAAAGCTTTTAACATTTCCCCATTGAGTACAATGTTGACTGTGGGTTTTTCTTATATGCCTTTTATCGTATTGAGGAATTCTCCTTCTATTACTATCTTTCAAAGTGTTTTCACCAAGAAAGGATGCTGGATTTTTTAAATGACCTTTCTGCATTCTGAGATGATCATGTGGTTTTTTTTTTGCCTTCAATTTGTTAATGTGGTGTACTATGTTAATTGATTTTCTTATGTTGAACCACCCTCGAATACCAGGAATAAATCCCACTTGGTCATGGTGTATAATTCTTTTGATATGCTGTTGGATTCTATTTGAAAGCGTTTTCTTGAGCATTTTTGCCTCTATATTCATTAGAGAGATGGGTCTGTAATTTTCTTTTCTTTTTTTTTTTTAAGATTTTTATTTATTTATTTATTTATTTAATTCCCCCCCCCTCCCCTGGTTGTCTGTTCATGGTGTCTATTTGCTGCGTCTTGTGCTGCGTCTTGTTTCTTTGTCCGCTTCTGTTGTCGTCAGCGGCACGGGAAGTGTGGGCGGCGCCATTCCTGGGCAGGCTGCTCTTTCTTTTCACGCTGGGCGGCTTTCCTCACGGGCGCACTCCTTGCGCGTGGGGCTCCCCCACGCGGGGGACACCCTTGCGTGGCACGGCACTCCTTGCGCGCATCAGCGCTGCGCATGGCCAGCTCCACACGGGTCAAGGAGGCCCGGGGTTTGAACCGCGGACCTCCCATATGGTAGACGGACGCCCTAACCACTGGGCCAAAGTCCGTTTCCCCTAATTTTCTTTTCTTGTAGTGTCTTTTATCTGGCTTTGGTGTTAGGGTAATGTTGGCTTCATAAAATGTGTTGAATCATTTTCCCTCCTCTTCAATTTTTTGGAGAGTTCGAACAGGATTGGTGTTAATTCTTGAAACACTTGCTAGAATTCACCTGTGAAGCCATCTATTCCTGGACTTTTCTTTGTTGGGAGATTTTTGGTGACTGTTTCAATCTCTTTAAATGTGATAGTTTTGTTGAGTTCTTATATTTCTTGTAGAGTCAATTAGGTTGTTTGAGTGTTTCTAAGAATTTCTCCGTTACATCTAGGTTGTCTAGTTTGTTGGTATACAGTTTTTCATAATAGTCTCTTACTTCTGTGGGGTCAGTTATGACTTCCCCCCTTTCATTTCTGATTGTATTTATTTGCATCTTCTCTCTTTTTTTCTTTGTTAGTCTAACTAAAAGTTTGTCAATTTTATTGATCTTCTCAAAGAACCAGCTTTTGGTTTTGTTGATTTTCTCCATCATTTTTTTGTTCTCGGTTTCATTTATTTCAGTTCTAGTCTTTATTATTTCTTTCCTTCTACTTGCTTTGGGATTGGTTTGCTGTTCATTTTCTAGTTTATCCAATTGTTCAGTTAGATCTTTGATTTTAGCTCTCTATTTTTTTCTTAAGATTTTTTTTTCTCCCCTTCCCTCTCCCCTCCCCCCCCATTGTCTGTTCTCTGTGTTCATTCGCTGTGTGTTCTTCTTTGTCCACTTGTATTCTTGTCAGCAGCAGTCTGTGTCACTTTTTGTTGCATCATCTTGCTGCATCAGCTCTCCATGTGTGCGGTGCCACTCCTGGGCAGGCTGCACTTTTTTCATGTGGGGTGGCTGTCCTTGAGGGGTGCCCTCCTTGCGCATGGGGCTCCCCTACACAGGGGACACCCCTGCGTGACACAGCACTCCTTGCATGCATCAGCACTGCACATAGGCCAGTTCACCACACGGGTCAGGAGGCCCTCGGTTTGAACCCTGGACCTCCTATGTGGTAGGTGGACACTCTATCAGTTGAATCAAATCCGCTTCCCTCTGTTTTTGAATATAGACGTTTAGAGCTATAGATTTTACTCTCAGCACTGTCTTCGCTTATCACATATGTTTTGATAAGTTGTATTCTTATTTTCATTGTTTCAATATATTTACTAATTCCTCTAACAATTTCTTCTTTGACCCAGTGATTGTTTAGGAATGTGTTGTTTAGCCTCCACACATTTGTGAATTTTCTCTTTTCCCATCTATTATTGATTTCCAGTTTTATTCCATTATGATCTTGAGAAGGTGCTTTGTATAATTTCAATTTCTGTATTTTTTGAAACCTGCCTTGTGACCCAAAATGTGGTCTATCCTGGAGAAAGATCCACGAGCACTTGAAAAGAATGTATAACCCACTGAGTTTGGGCGGCAGTGTTCTATATATGTCTGTTAGGTCTAGCTTTTTCACCATATTGTTCAAGTTCTCTATTTCCTTGTTCATCTTCTGTCTAGTTAGTTACTCTATTTAATGATGTGAGTGGTGTATTGACGTCTCCAAAGATTATTGTAGTGGGAAGCGGACTTGGCCCAATGGATAGGGCATCTGCCTACCACATGGGAGGTCCACAGTTTAAACCCTGGGCCTCCTTGACCCGTGTGGAGCTGGCCCATGGGCAGTGCTGATGCGCGCAAGGAGTGCTATGCCATAAAGGGGTGCCCCTGCATAGGGGAACCCCATGTGCAAGGAGTGTACCCCATAAGGAGAGCCGCCGAGCGCGAAAGAAAGTGCAGCCTGCCCAAGAATGGCACCGCACACATGGAGAGCTGACACAACAAGATGACGCAACAAAAAGAAACACATAATCCCAGTGCCGCTGATAAGGATAGAAGCGATCACAGAAGAACACACAGCGAATGGACACAGAGCAGACAACTGGGGGGGGAGGGGAGATAAATAAATAAATAAATAAATAAATAAATAAATAAATAAAAACAAAGATTGTTGTAGAGATGTCTGTTTCTCCCTTCAGTTTTTCCAGAGTTTGCCTCTTGTATTTTGGGGCACCCTAGCTAGGTACATGGATATTTCTGACTGTTATTTCCTCCTATTGAATTGTCCCTTTTATTAATATATAATAGCTTTCTGTATCTCTTATAACTTTTTTTGTACTTAACATCTGTTTTGCCTGATATTAGTATAACTACCCTTGCTCTTTTTTGGTTACTGTTTGCATGGAGTATCTTTTTCCAACCTTTCATTCTCAGCAGTTTGTATACCTGGGTCTAAGGTGAGTCTCTGGTAGGCAGCATATGGGTGGCTCGTGTTTTTTGTTTTTAAATTTATCCCTCCCCCCTCCCCACCACTTTGTTGCTTGCGTTCACTGTCTGCTCTCTGTATCTATTTGCTGTGTGTTCTTCTGTGTCTGCTTGTCTTCTCTTCTCATCTTCTATTTAGGAGGCACCAGAAACCAATTCCGGGACCTTCTGATGTGGGAGAGTGGCACTCAATTCCTTGAGTCACCTCATCTCCCTGGTTTGTTGTGTCTCTCATTATCTTTTCCTCTGTGTCTCTTTTTTGTTGTGTCATGTTGTTGCATCGCTAGTCACACAGGCCAGCTCTCCACTTGGAGGTCTCGGGTCCAATCCCTGGCTCCCGGTACCTAAAAATAAAAAATAAAAAATAAAATGCAGTAACATTACAACAACAGATACAGGCCATTACATATCTTGCCATAAACTACAAAAATCAGCAGGAGAGACTGTAAACTACAATGTAAACTATAATCCATGCTTAGTGGCAATGCTCCAAAATGTTTTCATCAATTGTAACGAACGTACCACATTAATGAAAGCTGTTGTTAATGTGGGAAAATGTGGGAGGTGTAGGGAGCAGGACATATGGGAATTCCCTATATTTTTATGTAACATTTATGTAATCTAAATATCTTTTTTAAAAAAAAGCTCAGGAACTTAAAAAAAAAAGTGCAGTAGTTTTAGGGTTTTTATGGATCCATCTCAGTAGCAAATCTAAAGCAGGGATTGCTAGAGCCCTAAAAACCCTAAATAGGAAGTGTGAACTTTGAGGTGTTAAAGATAGTGAGACAGAAATTTTCTGCAATTGATAGGTCTGATACAAGAAATCCACCACACAAATGCAGATTAGTGTCAGTCTTAGAAGACTGGGAGATCCAGGATGAAGGAAGAGGAAGAGGAGATGGACTGAATCAGTCTAGAGACAGTCCTCCTAAGCTCCTCCTGACTAAGGGTTCCGATAATTTAGTAAAGGAAGTCTGAACAGCAATTGTTGAAACACGAAGCATAAGGTCTACAGTTTTTTGGATATAATTGTGCTTAAGTTGACTGTAGTAAACTGTATGTGGTTCATCTGATACTGTGACCTTAATTACCCTCAACTAACTTCTCTGTTATCATCCTAAAGTTCTAAATAAAATAATTAATGTTAGTATTGTTACAGAGACTGAAAATCAAAGGCATGAGTCTGAGGTCCAGGATGGGCAGTTGAAGAAAACTGCCCACCTCATAAAACGGGACCTGAGTAAAGTCTCTGCCTGTTTGGGCATGTGTGTCTCTTCTCACATTACAATCTCTGGGTCTTGGATTCATGAACATTTAAAACAGAGGCACAACTTTTGGAGTGTACAGCTTCTCAACAAGTTACTAACAACATGTGTCAAGATGTCTTACATGGAATCTGATGGCTCTTAAATGAATTAGAACCTCAGTTAATTTTGCTAGTAAATATTCATTATATAGTCACTTAAATCTAAGGCTTGAGGAATACACTTTGAACTAGGAATAATAACAAGTGGGAATGGAGTCCTTGAAATACTAGCCCCTTATCCCTAGGACTTTATTTGTAATGAGAATATTATAATTTATATAGTTTAATTATAGTATATGTTTTTCTTAAATTTCATGATTTTATAAGGAAGGGCAGTTTCCTAGAAAAATTAAAAGCCATCTATATGATGTCCAAAATTTCAAGAATAATTTCATAGCCTAGTTGAAAATTGCATGCTCTCTCCATCACCTTGCAATTTGAAGAACTGCAAAATCATGAATAATAAAAAAGGATGTTAAACTTTTCAACAAATCCAGATGGGTACCAATGTCATTGAGAATTCCTGAGAATCACCTTGATTGCTGCTTTAGGCCTAGGAACCTGAATTGATTATCACTTACCAGTCTCAATATACTGGCTTTAAGTGACAACAGTTTCTATAATCACATTGACACTTACATTCTTTACTTTTAAAATTGTGCCACATTTTAAATTAAAAATTAAGCCCACATTTGTATCAAACAAAAAACATCCAAACTTTAAAGGGTAACATTTGGTCAACACTAACTTTTGCTGGAAGCTTGCAAATCACTCCTCTATTTGGGCCTTAGTTTTCCCTCCTGTAAAATGGGCAATCTGTACTAGATGTCCCTTCCAGCTATGACTCTAGGGTTCTTAATATTGCTCAGAATCACTGGATGAAGAGAAATTGCCAATGAAAAGACTAGGTAGCCATAATAACTCAGGTTATTTCTTGCAGGGTTTGACACTGAGTATAAAGAAAGCATAAATCCTTCATTTCCAATATCAGGTAGCAGGGTAATGTGTCCGTTGGTGGGTCGTGTTGCTCATCATTCTTACTCTCCCCTGACTCTTGCCATGCCATATTCAGGGGTGCTGGCTGTTTTTCAACATACAAGACCCCTTCACTTCCCAGTTTCCTTTGCTTATCTTGTTCCTCTGCCAGAAGTTTCCCTTGCCTTCTCTGACAAACTATCATTCATTCTTAATTCTACTTTTAATTTTAAATTTTGACACAACTGTAGACTTCAGAGTGATTGCAAAATCAGTGCAAACAATTCTTGTAAGTCCTTTACCCAATTTTCCAAAATGCTAACTTTCTACCACATTGGTTTTGCCATTCTCTCTTTCTCCCTCTTCCTCCCACCCCCACACACAATTTTTTTCTGAAGCATTTGGAAATTAATTACAAGCATGATGCCCCTTTACTCCAAGTACTCCATTACTAAAGTACTTAGAGTAATGTCTCCTTTAAAAAAAGTAAAGGAGTAAAGTTCTCCTTTAA
Source organism: Dasypus novemcinctus (assembly GCF_030445035.2). NCBI lineage: Eukaryota > Metazoa > Chordata > Mammalia > Cingulata > Dasypodidae > Dasypus > Dasypus novemcinctus. The sequence continues at coordinate 82,143,360 of NC_080680.1, read as the reverse complement.
AAATAAGAACATTACTTAATCATAATATAAATATTTAAATGAGGAAATTAATATTGATATAGTATTATTATCTAATCTAGACCTTATTCAGATTTTGCCAGTTGACCCAATAATATCCTTTGTGTCAAAAGTAAATCCCAGATGATACATTACAATTATGTGTCCTGTCTCTTTAGTCTCCTGTAATGTGGAATAGTTCCTCAGGATTTCTTTGTGTTTCAGGATACTGACATTTGTGGAGCAATTAGATTGGAGCAATTAATTTGTGTTTCCTCACAGTTAGATTCAGGTTATGTAATTTGGGCAGGAATGCCACAGAAATTATGTGGTGATCTCAATGCCTCAAATCTTGTACTTTTTTTAAAAAGTGAGAGATCCCTCTCCACTCTCATCCACTCCCTCCCAGTCTCCTCCTCAGAATTAAATGGCCACTGCTAGATTGTTTTGTATCCATCCACTATTTTCTCTATGTGTTCATATATATATGTATACATATATACACATACAAACATATATAGACACATACCTATGTAAGACACACATATACATCCTTTAAATAGATCAAGGATATAGAATAAAAAGTCAGAAATAGACTCATATATTTTGGTATGTGATTAAAATATCATTTCAAAACAATGCAGAAAAGGTTGTTCCAGCACTATTCAATAAATAGTGCTGGAAGAACTGCAAAAATGAAGACAGAGCCTACTTTTTATCATTTAAAAAATAAGTTACTGACAAACTATAAATTTATTACAATAAAATATTTTAAAATATATTACTTTAAGAAGAAAGATAACATAAGCAAAGTTAGAAGACAAATCACAGAGTGAAAGAAAATATTTCCTTCATATATAACAAAAGGTATTACTACCCATAATATAAAAGTTTCCACACATCAATTAGAAAAGTAAAAGCTACCATAGGAAAAAAGAGCCAGGGATTTGAACAGATGGTTAAGACAGAGCTCTAAATATGGCCAATTAATGTAAGATAATCTTCCTTAAAGCCAGAAAAATGAAAACTAAAATACCATTTTTCCTAAATCAGATTGACAGATTTTAAAAGATTATCACCTCCATTCTTTAATTCAGTAAATATATATTGTTTCTTATATACCATGCATGTCAAATGATGAGCTCATGTTCAAATGGAAAAGATAGATGTTAATCAAATGATCACATTTAAAGCTGATGCAAACTTGTAGCTTGGATAAATTACATAAATGAGATGCTCTGCAAGAACCTACAATAGGTGGCTTGGAGGCAGGACTTTGAATGCCATGTTGAGAAGTTCGATCTTTATCCAAGAAGTCATAGGAAACCAGTGTTAGACAAGAATATTCAGGCTTTCATAAGCTGTTGGTGAGGGAAGCTGACTTGACTCAGTGGTTAGGGCATCCATCTACCACATGGGAGGTCTGCGGTTCAAACCCCGGGCCTCCTTGACACGTGTGGAGCTGGCCCATGTGCAGTGCTGATGCGCGCAAGGAGTGCCCTGCCACGCAGGGGTGTCCCCCGCGTAGAGGAGCCCCATGCACAATAGTACGCCGGATAAGGAGAGCCGTCCAGCGTGAAAGAAAGTGCAGCCTGCCCAGGAACAGCACTGCACACACGGAGAGCTGACACAGCAAGATGACGCAACAAAAAGAAACACAGATTCCCGGGCCGCTGACAACGACAGAAGCGGACAAAGAGGAAGACCTAGCAAATGGACACAGAGAACAGACAACTGGGGTGGTGGGGGGTAGGGGAGAGAAATAAATAAATAAATAAATCTTTAAAAATAAAAAAACATAAGCTGTTGGTGAGAGGATAAATTCGTGAAGTCTTTTAGAAAATCATTTTGTCAGTATTTTATTAAAATAAAATAATGTGTGATACTATGACATTTGACCCTGCAAATCCAGTTTAGGAATCTATCCTACATATATGCTAATGCACAAGTATATATGTTCAAAGATATTCATTGGAACAACAGCAAAAAAGAGAACACATATAAATGCCCATCAATAAGAAACTGATTAGGGAAACGGACTTTGGCCCAGTGGTTAGGGCGTCTGTCTACCACATGGGAGGTCCGAGGTTCAAACCCCAGGCCTCCTTGACCCGTGTGGAGCTGGCCCATACGCAGTGCTGATGCGTGCAAGGAGTGCCCTGCCACACAGGGGTGTCCCCAGCGTAGGGGAGCCCCATGTGCAAGGAGTGCACCCATAAGGAGAGCCGCCCAGTGCAAAGGAGGGAGCAACCTGCCCAGGAATGGCGCCGCCCACACTTCCCGTGCCGCTGATGACAACAGAAGCGGATAAAGAAACAAGACGCAGCAAAAAGACACAGAAAACAGACAACCGGGAGAGAGGAGGGGAATTAAATAAATAAAAATAAATCTTAAAAAAAAAAAAAAAGAAAGAAACTGATTAAATAGCATATAGTGTAACATCTATCATGGAAAGCTTGTGTTTTTCTCCATTTAATTCAGACAATTTTGCTTCAGCTCTTTGAAACCTTGGTTATTAAGTGCATAAAATTACATTGATGAATTGACTCTCTTATAATTATGAAATGTTCCTCTTGTAATACTCTTTTCTTGATGTTTACTTTATCTGTTATTAATAGTCAATACAGCCTTCTTACTGTTTGCATAGTACATTGCTTTTGTCCTTTTACTTTCAACCTGTCTTTATGTAAAGTGCATATCTTATATCAGCATATAATTCTATATTGCTTTTTACCCATTCTGACATCTTAACTTTTAATTAGAGTGAGTGGTTCATATCTATTTAATGCAATTATAGATGCAGTTGGATTTAGGTCTAATATTCTGTTTGTTTTCTCTTTATTTCATCTGTTTTTGTTCCTCTGTTACTTTTTACCTGACTTCTTGTGGCTTAATTGAATATGTTTTAAAATCCTGTATTAATTTTCTACTGGCTTTTGACTATACCTCGCTATTATTTTCCCAGTGGTTGTTCTAGGGGTCATAATATTCATATAAGAATCTTGCATCCATTAGATTCTTTTTCCTCCTACCTATCCATGTATATTGCACCTTCATATGTTATACAAGTGACAAAATAATATTATAATTTTTGCTTTAGTCATATGTATTTTAAAGAAATTTAAAGTGAAAAAAGTCCTTTATAATTGCCTATATATTTACCATTTGTAGTGTGATAATACTTATACCTTCCTGACGATATGTATTTTCATGTGGAATCATGTCCTTTCAGCATTTCTTATAGCATAGGCCTGCTGGTGATGAATTCCTGGTTTTTATGAACTGAAACATCTTCAGTTTGCCTTCATTCTTTTTTTACTTTTATTTTTTACAGAAATGAAATTTACATATATACATTACCCCTTTAAAAGTGTATGGTACAGTGATTTATAGTGTATTTATAGATTGTATAACCATCAACATTAATTCCAGAACATTGCCTCTACCTAAAAAGACACTTTTAGCTATCATAGCCAATTCCTCCCTCCCACCACCTCATGTCAATGGCTGATATACTTTCTGTCTCCATGGATTTGCCTATTCTGGACATTTCATATAAATGGGATCATACAGAATATGGCCTTTCGTGTCTGACTTTTTTTACTTGGCATAATATTTTCAAGGTTTATCTATGTCATAGCATGTATTATTCCTTTTTATGGTCAAATAACATTCTATCATATGGGTAGTACCCTATTTTATTTATCCAGTCATTGGTTGATGGATATTTGAGCTGTTTGCACCTTTTTGGTTATTATGAATAATGCTGCTATGAACGTATGTGTACAAGTTTTTCTATGGACATACATTTTCAGTTCTCTTGGGTATATACGTAAGAATGGAACTGCTCAGTCCGATTGTAATTCTGTGTTAACTTTTTAATAGTCTGCCAAACTTTTTTACACAACAGTTGCACTATTTTACATTCCCACCAGCAGTGTATGAGGATTCCAATTTCTCTGTATCCATGTCAACACTTGTTACATTTTTTAAAATATTACCCATTGTAGTGGATGTGAAGTGGTATCTCCTTGTGATTTTGATTTGCATTTTCTTAATGCCTAATGATGTGTTTATTGGGCATTTGTATAATTTGGATAAATGTCTGTTTAAATCATTTGCCCATTGTTTAACTGAATTGTCCTTTTATTGTTGAGTTTTAAGTGTTTTCTATATTTCTGGATACAAATTCTTTATCAGATATATATGATTTGCAAATATTTTCTCCCATTCTGTGGGTACTGTTTTTATTTTCTTTATTTTTTAAACATTTATTTTATTTATTTCTTTTGCCCTTGCCCCCTCACTGTCTGCTCTCTGTGTCTGTGCATTGTGTGCTCATCTTCTTTTTAGTAGGCACTGGGAACTGAACCCAGGACCTCTCATGTGGAAGGGAGGCAACCAATGGCTTAAGCCACCTTCACTCCCACTTGTTCTGACTCTCATTGTGTGTCCTTATTGTCCTTCATTGCATCATCTCGTTGCCTCAGCTCGCCACAGCAACTGTCACATCAGCTTGCTTTCTTGCTCCTCTTCTTTAGGAGGCACTGGGAACTGAACCCAGGACCTCCCATGGTGTAGGTGGGTGCCCAACCTCTTGAGCCACATCTTCTCCCATTTCAATTTTTTTGATGGTGCTCACTGAAACACAAAAGTTTTAAATTTTGATGAAGTCAAATGTGTATTTTTCCTTGTGTTGTTCCTTTTTTTCATTTTTTTATTATCTTTTTTGTTGTTGCTTGTTCTTTTGATGTCATATCTAAGAAACCATTACCTTTATTTTAAAAAAAAGGAGAAGAAAAAGAAACCTTGACCTCATCCATAGTCACGAAGATTTATGCTTACATTTTCTTCTAAGATTTTTATATTTTTAGCTCTTACTTTTAGGTCTTTGATCATTTTGGGTTAATTTTTGTATATGGTATAAGGTAGAGGTCTGTCTTAATTTGCTATAGGGCTGCCAGTACAAAGAACCAGAAATGAGTTGACCTTTATAATGGAATTTTATTTGGGGTAAAAGCTTACAGTTCTAAGGCCGTAAATTGTCCAAATCAAGGCAGTATCAGAGATGCCTTCTCATCAAAATCAGCTACTGTTGATCTGGTGTCCTGCCACATTACAATCAGACATATTCAGCAGGGTGTTCTCAGTCTTGAGCTGCTCTGTGGGCCCAGCCCCTCGGGGGCCTCCTTCTGTGCCCTGTGCTCTGCTGTTCCATACTCTGCCACCTTGCTCAGCCTGTTGGGGTTTTTCTGTTTTCTCTCTCACATGGCAGGATCAAATATGGTAGCTTCCTTTCTCTCTGTCTCCCCCTCCCTGTGTATGCAGTTATATCAGACCCAGCAAGAGTGCAGAGGCCCAAGCTGACTTGCACCACACTCGTATAGTCTAATCAAAAGCTCTAAATCAATCTTATCAAGGAATCTAATCAAAGGCCCCTTAACTGAATTTAATGCCACCAAAGGACCCAACGCCCCCAGGAATAGATTAAGGACATTATCTTTTGGGATGCAAAAAAGAACTTCAAACTGTCACAAACTGTCCAATTTAATTCTTATGCATGTGGATATTCAGTGGTCCCACCACCATTTACTAAAAAGAATATTCTTTCCCCAATTGAACTATCTTGGGAACAATGGCAAAAACCAATTGGGCATTGGGAAGTGGATGTGGCACAATTGATAGAGCTTCCATCTACCATATGGGAGGACCTAGGTTTGATCCCTGGGGTCTCCTGGTGAAAAACAAGAAGGGAAAGCATGCCCGCATGGCAAGCAAGTGCCCGCGTGGTGAGCCAGTGCCTCGCACAAGTGAGTCACACAGCAAGATGATGACGCATCAAAAGAGAGACAAGGGGAGAGTCAAGGTGAAGCACAGCAGAAACCAGGATCTGAGGTGGCACAATTGACAGGGAACCTCTCTCCCATCAGAGGTTTCCAGGATCGAATCCTGGTGAATCCTAGAGGAGAGAAAATGAGAAGAGATGGCAACACAGACAGCAAACACAGCAGGGTGGAAGGAGGGGAAGGGGGGAAATAAATAAGTAAATATTTAAAAAACAACAACCATTTGGTCATAAATGTAAGAGTGTATTGCTGGACTTTCAATTCTATTCCATTGAGCTATGTTTATCCTTATTACCAGTACCACTGTCTGGATTACTGTAGCTTTATAACAAATTTTGAAATCAGGAAGTCTGGATCATGAGTCCTCCTATTTTGTTCTTCTTTTTCAAGATGGCTTTAACTATTCTGGGTCCCTTTCATTTCCATATGAATTTTAGAATTCAACTTGTAAATTTTGGCATGAAAGCCAGCTGGTATTTGATAAGGATTACATTGAATCTATAGATTAATTTGAGAAGGAATGCCATCTTAACAATATTAAATCTTCTAGTACATGAGCATAGGATAGCTTTCCTTCTATATAGGACATCTTTAATTTCTTTCAATGATGTTTTGAATTTTTCAGTATAAAAATCTTGCACTTCTTTTGTTAAATATATGCCTAAGTATTTTATTATTTTTTAGTCTATTATAAATTTGTTTTCTTAATTTCATTTTTGGATTGTTCATTGCTACTGCAGAGAAATACACTTGATTTTTTTTTTAAGATTTATTTATTTCTTTCTCTCCCACTCCCCCCCACCCCGGTTGTCTGTTCTTTGTGTCTATTTGCTGCGTCTTCTTTTGTCCACTTCTGTTGTTGTCAGCGGCACGGGAATCTGTGTTTCTTTTGCTGTATCATCTTGTGTTATTTCTCCGTGTGGGTGGCACAATTCTTAGGCAGGCTGCACTTTCTTTAGCGCTGGGTGGCTCTCCTTACGGGGTGCACTCTTTGCGCGTGGGGCTCCCCCACGCGGGGGACACTCCTGCATGGCAGGGCACTCCTTGCGCGCATCAGCACTGCGCATGGGCCAGCTGCACAATGGTCAAGGAGGCCCGGGGTTTGAACCGCGGACCTCCCATGTGGTAGACGGACGCTCTAACCACTGGGCCAAGTCTGTCGCCTACAATTGATTTTTATACTGACCTTTTATCTCGAGAACTTGCTAATTCCTTTATTAGTTCAAATAATGTTTTTATAGATTCCTTAAAATTGTCTATATACAAGATCATGTCTTCTGAAAATTGAGACAGTTTTACTTCTTCCTTTCCAATGTAGATGTTTCTAATTTCTTTTTCTTGCAATTTGTCCTGACTACAACCTCCAGCACAATGTTGAATAGAAGTGGCAAGAGCAGACATCTTTGTTTCTTCCTGATCTTAGGGAGGAAAGCATCCAGTATCTTGCTATTAAGTATGATGTTAGCCGTGAGATTTTATAGATACCTGTGGTGGTTTGGAGCTATAAATACCCCCAGAAAAACATGTTTTTCTCTTTAATCCATTCCTGTGGGTGTGATGCCATTGTAAATAGGATCTTTTGCTGAAGCTACTTCAGATAAGGTGTGTGTGGCCCAGCACAATCAGGATGGATCTTAACCCTATTACTGGAGTCCTTTATAAGCAGAACCCATTCAGACAAGAGAGAGAAAAAAGTCACAGGAAGCAAGAAGCTGAAATGGAAACCAGAAGAGAAGAAAGAGACCGGGGTGTGCTACCATATGTCTTGCCATATGACAGAGGAACCAAGGATCTTGAGCAGCCAGCTCCAAAATGCCACAGTCTTTAGGGAGAAAGCATCACCTTGATGATGCCTTGATTTGGACATTTTCCCAGATTCAAAACCATGAGTGTATAAATTCCTATAATTGTTTAAGCCAACACATTGTATGATATTTGCTTGAGCAGCATATGAAACTAAAACAATACTCTTTATCAAATTGAGGACAATACCTTCTATTACTGGTTGAGAGTTTTATCATGAAAATGTGTTAAGTTTTACCAAATGCTTTTCTCTGTGTAATAGGATGTGTTTTTTCCTATATTATAATAATATGGTATGTTACAGTGTTTGATTTTCACATACTGAGCCAACCTTGCATTCCTAAGGTAAATTCTATTTGGTGTACATTCTTTTTATATGATCCTAAATTCAGTTTGTTTGTATACAGTTGAATATTTTTGCATAAGGGATTTTTTTTTTCTATCTGGTTGCATCATTGTCTTTTTGGTGCGTTGCTTTGCCATGGGGGGGCCTGCACCTCTCTGCACAGGTCTGGAGCACCATTTTTCTTTTTTTTACCAGGAGGTCTCAGGGATTGAAACTGGTTCCTGCAAATGGTAAACAGGAGCTCAATTGCTTGAGCCACAGTTGGTCTGTAATATTCCTTTCTTGTGTGTCTTTGTATCAGGATAATACTGGACTCATCCAATTAGGTGGAAAGTATTCCCTTCTCTTTTATTATTTTTTTTTAAAGTAATGAATTGTAATTAATTCTTATATAAATTTTTTATAGAATTCACAGGATTGAATTACTGATTGGCTTTCTCTTTCTCTCTTTACTTGTTATAAGTATAGTAAGACTTCCTGGACTTTTTTAAAAAACAGTTTTGTTAGTATGTGTCTTTCTAGGAATTTGTCTATTCCATTTGGTTATCTAATTTGTTGGCTTACAATTGTTCATAGTATCTCTTATACTCCTTTTTTATTCCTCTAAGGTTAGTAGTAATGTTCCATCTTTCATTCCTAATCTAGGAATTTGAATCTTCTCTCTTTTTTACTTGGTCAGTGTAGTTAAAGGCTTGTCAATTTTGTTGATATTTTCAAAGAGCTAATTTTGGTTTCATTGATTTTTTTCTATTGTTTTTCTACTCTATGTCATTTATTTCCACTCTAATCTTTTTTTAAAAAAAGATTTATTTTATTTACTTCTCTCCCCTCCCACACTCCCATTGTCTGCTCTCTGTGTCCATTCGCTATGTGTTCTTCTGTGTCCTCTTGCACTCTTGTCAGGCAGCACTGGGAATCTGTGTCTCTTTTTTTGTTATGTCATCTTGCTGTGTCAGCTCTCCATGTGTGCGGCGCCATTCTGGGCAGGCTGTGTTTTTCACATGGGGTGGCTCTCCTTGCAGGGCGCACTCCTTGCACATGGGGCATCCTACACAGGGGGCACCCCTGAGTGGCACAGCACTCCTTGCATGCAGGAGCACTGCACATGGGCCAGCTCACCACATGGGCCAGGAGGCCCTGGGTATTGAACCCTGGACCTCCTATATGGTAGGCAGATGCTCTATCAGTTGAGCCACATCTGCTTCCCTCACACTAATCTTTATGATATTATTTTTCTGCTTGCTTTCAGTTTACTTTGCTGTTCTTTTTCTAGTTTCTTAAGGTAGAAGATTAGGTCATTGATTTGAGATCTTTCTTCTTTTTTATTATAGGCATTGACAGTTATACATTTCTCTCTAAGCATTACTTTAACTGCATCCCATAAAGTTTGATATGTTGTGTTTTCATTTTCATTCAACTCAAAGTATTTTCTAACCTCTCTAGTGATTTCTCCTTTGACCATTGCTTATTTATGAATATGTTGTAGTTGTATGATTTACACATATTTGTGAATTTACAAAATTTGCTTCTGCTGATTTCAGATTTCATTGTTATGTCAGAGAACATTCTTTGTATTATTTTAATCATTTTAAATGTATTAGGACTTATTTTATAAGCTAATAGATGATATATACATATATGAAGAATGTTCCATGTGCACTTGAGAAGAATATGTATTCTGCTGTTGTTGGGTGGAATGTTCCATAGATGTCTTTTAGGTCTAGTCGGGTTATAGTGTTTTTCAAGGATTCTGTTTCCTTGTTGATCTTGTAATCATTGTATCCTTTAATTAAAGTGAGTTATTGGAAGTGGACTTGGCCCAGTGGTTAGGGCGTCCGTCTACCACATGGGAGGTCTGCGGTTCAAACCCTGGGCCTCCTTGACTCGTGTGGAGCTGGCCCATGTGCGGTGCTGATGCAAGCAAGGAGTGCCCTGCCAAGGTGTCCCCCACGTAGGGGAGCCCCACGCACAAGGAGTGCACCCCGTAAGGAGAGCCACCCAATGCGAAAGAAAGTTCAGCCTGCCCAGGAGTGGTGCTGCACACACGGAGAGCTGACACAACAAGATGATGCAACAAAAAGAAATACAGATTCCTGTGCTGCTGACAAAAGAAGCAGACAAACAAGAACATGCAGCAAATAGACACAGAGAACAGACAACTGGGGCAGGGCGGGGTGGGGTGGGGTAGGGGGTGGAAGGGGAGAAAAATAAATAAATAAATATTTTTAAAAATAAAGTGAGTTATTGAAGTCTCCAACTATTTTTTTTTTAAAGATTTATTTATTTATTTAATTCGCCCCCCCCCCCCCCCCGGTTGTCTGTTCTCTGTGTCTATTTGCTGCGTCTTGTTTCTTTGTCCGCTTCTGTTGTCATCAGTGGCAGGGCACGGGAAGTGTGGGCAGCGCCATTCCTGGGTAGGCTGCACTTTCTTTCGCGCTGGGCGGCTTTCCTTACGGGGTGCACTCCTGGTGCATGGGGCTCCCCTACATGGGGGACACCCCTGTATGGCAGGGCACTCCTTGCGTGCATCAGCACTGTGAATGGGCCAGCTCCACACGGGTCAAGGAGGCCCGGGGTTTGAACCGCGGACCTCCCATGTGGTAGACGGACTCCCTAACCACTGGGCCAAGTCCATTTCCCTCCAACTATTATTGTTGAATTGTCTATTTCTCCCTTCAGGTCTGTCAGTTTTTGCTTCATGGTTTTCAGACTGTATTGTTAGGTACATGTATGTTAATAATTGTTATGTTTTCCTGATAGATGATTTCATCATTATAAAATGTCCTTCTTTGTGTCTAGTAACAATAGAAATTATATCTTTATGCATTATAAGCCCATCAACACAGTTTAAAAATTACTGCTTTATGCAGTTGTCTTTTAAATATAATAGGAAAAGAAAAGTGTAACAAGCCAAATATGTAATTATGCTTTCTTTTATATTTACCTATGTGGTTAGCTTTACCAGTGCTCCTTATTTCTTCATGTGAATTCAAGTTATTATCTAGTGACCTCTCATTTCACCCTGAAGGATTCACTTTAGCACAGGGGACACCCCTGCATGACAGGGCACTCCTTGTGCACATCAGCACTGCATGTGGGCCAGCTCCACACAGGTCAAGGAGGCCCAGGGTTTGAACCGCTAACCTCCCATGTGGTAGGCAAACGCCCTATCCATTGGGCCAAGTGCGCTTCCTAGACTATGTGTTTCTTTCAGCACATTGAATATGTTATCCCACTGCCTTCTAATTTCCATGGTTTCTGTTGAGAAATCAGCTGTTAATCCTACTGAGAATCCTTTGTATATACTGAGTCACTTCTGTCTTACAGCTTTCAAGGTTTTTCTTTGTCTTTTGAAAGTTTGATTATGAAGTACCTAGGTGTCAGTCTTTTTGAGTGTATCCTATTTGGAGTTCTTTGAGCTTCTTGGATGTGTATATTAGTGTTTTTTAAATCTAATTTGGGAAGTGTTCAGCCATTATTTCTTCATATATTCTTTCTGCCCCTTTTTCCCTCTCTCTCTTTTCTTCTCTCCTCCCATTATGCATATATTGGTGTGCTTGGCAGTATACCACATGTCTCCAAGACAAAATATCTGAAATTTTAAAATCACTGGATTGGTTTAATATCAGATTGGACATGACAGAAGAAAGAGACAGTGAACTTGGAGACAGATGAAGGGAATCCAATCTGAAATACCGAAAGGTAAAAGTAGTGAAATAACATGAACAGCCTCTGTGATCTGACCTGTGGTACAATAGCAAAAGGTCTAGCTCATTGATCTGAAAAACAATATTCAGTTGTTTTTCTTTAAGAAACAGCCCTTAGATATTTGTAAGCTTTTGGTTAATTTCTGATCATTTGGTTTAATTCTTTTTTTAATAATTTCCATTTCTCTGCTGAGATTTTCTGCTTCATTTATGAAGATCACATTTTCCCTTAAGTCCTTCATCATAGTTTTAATAAATGTTTTAGAATTCCTGTCTGCTCATTCCAACATTTTGGTCATCTCAAGGTTGATCTTCATTCATTGATTTTTTTTCTTGAATATAGGCAACATTTTCATGTTTTTTAAATAATTTCTAGAAAATTTGGAACATATTGTGGATGTTAGGATGATACCTTATAGATATTCTGTATTCTGTTATGTTATTGTTAAAATAACTGATTTTTTTTGCACCAAAAAGCTATTAACTTGGCTGAACTCAAACTCCAAATTGTGTTTTTCTGTAGTATGCAGCAGCTATATCCACTCAATTTTTTTTTAGCTTTACTAGGCTACTTGGAAGTCATCTAAAGGGTATATTTCAAGAGTCAACCAAATATTTGGGCTGAGTTTTTGCACAAAACATAGGGCTTCCTCTATTATGGGTTGAATTGTATCCCCTAAAAAGATATGCTGAAGTCCTAATCCCCAGTACCTCAGAATGTGTTCTTACTTGGAAATAGAGTCATTACAGATGGAATTAGGCAAGTTGAAATGAGGTCATAATGGAGTACAGTGGGCCCTTAATCCAATACGGGTTGTGTCCTTATAAGAAAGGGAGAAGAGACACCAAGAGAGAGAGAGAACTGGCCAGGTAATGACAGAGTCAGAAATTGAGTTATGCCACAAGCCAAGGAATGCCAAGGATTCCTGGCCACTGACAGAAGTCAGGAGAGAGACATGGAACAGACTCATCCTTACAGAATTTAGAAGGAGGATGACACTTCCAAACATCTTGATTTTGGACTTCTAGCAGAAACTGTGAGAAAATAAATATCTGCTGTTTAATCCATCCAGTTTGTGGTACTTTGTTTTGGCAGCCCTAGTAAACTGAGTTACCTTCTCTGTAGCTCTCCTTTCCAGGGTTTCCTCCCTTACTTTCTAGAAGCTATGATTGTCCCAAACTTTGTCCTGTTTGTCAACCCAGTAAGACTGTGATTTTTCTCTCTGAGTTTTTCTTTTTGGTTTTTAATACTCAAACATCCTGGAAAGTAGATATCTCTCAAAACATTTTTTGGTTAGTATTTATATAGGAAAATTTTATATTTCTACTCCCCAACTCAGTAAAACATTTTAAATAAAACGATATGTGGGAAAATTCTCAAGATACTTCTAAATTCTTCCAAATTATTTAGGAAGAACTTCGTATGGGGACACTTGGAAAAGCTTACTGAGTGTCAGCAAAAGTGGTGCATGAGTTTTTCAAATGTTACTGACTCTAAGAGAGGCCATGTTACTACATGCAAAGCACTGTTAACAGTTGTGTTAGTTATCTGGTGATCAGGAAGTGGTGTTTTAAGCATTTTGTATTCTAACATGATAGCTTATTTGTACTGGTTTTAGTTTGTTTTATAGAATTAGTCAGGAATTTGGGTTTGGTGTATATTTCAGTTAACTATTATTGTCCCAAATAACTTTAATTCAATATTTTAATGACTTAAAAAACAATGTTTTTTATTTCTCATGATTTTACTAGTAGACTGGGTTTGAATTGGTAGTTTTCTGCTATACATAGTGTACCTGGAGTAACTAACGCATGCTGCATTCAGTGCAGTTCAGTTGGGATTGAAAATCTGAGATGACGCCACTGACATATTTGGCACCTTACCTAGGATGGGGTTGAGTTGGCTTCTCTCTCCAGCAAGACAGTTGGATTTCTTGCAACGGCTCAGGGCTCAAGATAGCAAAAGCAGAAGCTGTGAAGCCTCCTAAGGACTATGTCTAGAACGCATAACGTCACTTTTGCTACATTCTATTGGTCAAAACAAGACCAAAATCAGCTGTAGTTCAAGAGAAGAAAATGTAGAAACTACCTTTTGATGACAGGAGCAGCTTGTGTGCACATACTCATATGAGAAGAATTGTTAATAGACATCCTTGGAGACAATCTATGTAAAGCAATGTAATTCTTACCAGTTAAAATGATGGAAAGAGATCCTCAGTTAGTGTTTTCATGTAGAAAATTCAATTTTCAGGAATATGTTATGGATATTAAGCATGAGATGCCTATATATATAGTATGAACCCATTTTTATAAAGATATGTTTATGTATATAAATGCATATTCATGTTGTAGTAATAGAAACTATCTGAAGCATACTTTACCTAGGAAGTGGGTTGGAGGAGAAAGGGTAGTGAGAGGCTGAGCTTTCTGTTTTTACTTGATATGCTTTTGAATTGTAACTTGTTACAAATGTGTACTCTGGTTGTAATTTTTTAAAAAATCAATTGTATTTTAATTTTTAAAAAATCCATCTTTATATGGAGTAAAGAGTCTACCTATGTGGAGTTTTTCTTTTTGGAGTAATGAAAGTGTCCTAAAATTTTTCGTGTTGGTGAATGCACAACATTGTGATTATACTAAAAACCATTGATTATGCACTTTGAATAGATTGTATGGTATGTGAATTTATCTCAATAAAACTGCTTTAAAATAAATGAATAAATAAATATGCAAGAATAGTAAAAAATAGCAGCTATGTACAGCAGAGGAAGCGTAGAGAGATTAAGGGGTAATGAAATTTTGTTCATTTGCCTTTTTTATTATTACTGAAATAATGAAAATGCTCTAATAATCATTGAAGGGATGAATGCACAACTATGTGATTATACCAAATACCATTGATTGTACATTTTAGATGGATTGTATGCTTTATTAATATGTATTAATAAAATTGATTAGTTTAAAAAAAATAGAGAAACGGTCTGCTATCACTTATCACATAGACAAGAAAAACTGATATTTGTCAACTGTTAACATGCCCTGGCATTATAAAAACAAAAATAAACAAAACAAATTATTTTAGTGTTTAAAATAAGAAATAAATACTGAAAACAGAAAAAGAAGATAAAAAACAATGGAAAGAAAACTGTAGATTATTTTGAGGTCTTCTGTTTATTTTACTTCTCTAGTCATTTGTTCTAGGGATTTAATTATTTTCATGGTAAAAAAAAATAGACAAGTAACCACAAATACACACACACACATCTTCAGATAAGAACACCTCTCCTTCTGATTCTGCTCATCATCCAATGCCATGATGGCTACTTGAACTTGGGGTTCAAGGCTACCAAGGAGTTGAGCCCATTCTAATTCTTAATCCGTAACTGCCTCTACAACGTAGGCCTTAATGGATCCCATCTCTCTTGACCCATGTGCTCACAACATATACATTGATCATTTTGAAGGACTTACCTCTTCTTCCTGATTCATTGCAGTCCTGAAAAGAGAAAATCCTACCTATAAAGAAACTATAGAATATTTTATTCAGAGAAAGCAATAATTGAGCAGAAAATAAAGAACCCTGAGGGAGCAGACTTGGCTCAACAGATATAGCGTCTGCCTACCATATGGGAGGTCCATGGTTCAAACCCAGGGCCTCCTTGACCCGTGTGGAGCTGGCCCACGTGCAGTGCTGATGCACGCAAGGAGTGCCGTGCCACGCAGGGGTGTCCCCTACATAGGGGAGCCCCACACTCAAGGAGTGCGCTCTGTAAGGAGAGCCACCCAGCACCAAAGAAAGTTCAGCCTGGCCAGGAGGGGTGATGCACACACGGAGAGCTGACGCAGCAAGATGATGCAACAAAAAGAGACACAGATTCCTGGTGCCACTGACAAGAATAGAAGTGGACACAGAAGAACACACAATGAATGGACACAGAGAGCAGACAACTGCAGGCAGGTTGGTAAGGGGAGAGAAATTTAAAAAAATAATAATAAAAAATTAAAAAAAAACAAAACCCTGAACTGGAAGTCAAAGGATATGGCTGAATTTTGAGATATGACGTGATTTTACTGTGTGAACTTCCAAACCACTTTTATCTGTATGTTTTTCAGTTTCCTCATCTATAAAATGGGAGCCAGACTTACCCACTGCAAAGACTCACCAATTTTTAAGCTTGTAAATTCTAACACTCTTCAACGTATGTAACCAATGCTAATAAATCTTTTACAAGTGATACCAAGGGCTTGTTTAAACTGTTTCCTCAGGCTGCTCTTGCTTAAGGTCTCTCTGGGCTCATTTCCAATTATTCTCCCATTGACCATGTGACAGTTTGGTTTATTTTGAAAACATTTGGAGGAGTCACTAGCCTTAATTTAAATGTCAAATTTTTTTGTCTTTATTTTTTTAATGTTACATTCAAAAAATATGAGGTCCCCATATACCCCCTACCCCCCTGACTCCAGTCCTCCCCCCATAACAACAATCTCCTCCATCATCATGAGACATTCATTACATTTGGTGAATATATCTCTGAGCACCACTGCACCTCATGGTCAATGGTCCACATCATAGCCCACACTCTCCTACAGTCCACCTAGTGGGCCATGGGAGGGCATACAATGTCCGGTAATTGTCCCTGCAGCATCACCCAGGACAACTCCAAGTCCCAAAAACATCCCCACATCTCATCTCTTCCTCCCACTCCCAACCCCCAGCAGCCACCATGGCCACTTTCTCCACACCAATGCCACATTTTCTTCAATTACTAATCACAATAGTTCGTGAATAGAATATCAGTAAGTCCACTCTAATCCATACTCTATTCCTCCATCCTGTAGACCTTGAAATGGTTGTGTCTATTCCACATCTATATCAAGAGAGGGCTTAGATTCCACATAGATGCTTGATGCAATTCTCCTGCTTTCAGTTGTATGCACTCTTGGCTTCCTGGTGTGGTGGTTGACCTTCGTCACCTCCATGTTAGCTGAGTGGGGTAAGTCCAATAAACCAGAGTGTAGGAGTTGCAAGTCTTTTTTTGAGGCTCAGGGCCTGGCTATCAAATGGTCAGTCCAGAGATTCAGGTCCCCTGGGTATACACTAAATCCCAGCACCAACTACAGTTCCGGTAAAAGTAACAGGAGAGGCTTATGAACAAAGATCACATCTGAGTCCAGCTCCATCACACAGAAACAAACTCCAAAGTAGGGCCAACTGACATGGCGCTGAACTCCATATGCCATGACGATAGAACCTGTGGGTCTCTGTAGCCCTCAGAAGAACCATTACCTGGGGTTGTATCTAAAATGTCAAATTTCAAGACCCCATTTAAAGCTCCATAATTGGAGCCAGATGTTTTTCCTGATACTATTAAATCTTTTCATTTAACCATGCTTCCAGGAATATTGTGAGGTCTCTTGCCAGGGAGGCACAGATAGAAGCATATCATTGGGATCAGAGAGGAAAGGAGGAGAGTGGGAAGATCGATGGTCTCCCTCATCATCCCACCCATGGATTTGACTACCATACTCCCCTCCTCCCACTTATCTGCAAGAGAGACCTCTCCAGGGCAGGCACCTAGTCTTATTCATCTGAGTCTCCATACACGTGCATTAGTGGCCCAGAGCCAATCTTGGAAGGAGGAGGGGAGAAAGGGTGGGAAGTCAGCATTAAGACAGGTTTCATTATTGCTCTGTTCCCACCTCTCCCCACTCCCTGGCCCCAAAGCCCAGATCTAGGAAATGACTCATCTTGAGAACTGACTCAATTGAGGAATTGTAAATTCCTTCCAATGCTGAGGTTCTCTAGTCTGTGAGAAGACATGCCTTCTTTGGTTAATCAAGAGAAAGAGCAGGACTGAAGAGCCTCCTGGTCAGCAGCACTAAGTCTTCATGACTTAGTACCATTTCCCTGAGACCTCAGCTTTAGCACTTCCTTGGCTCTCATGCACTGATTCATTTAACAGATATCTACTTGAGCTCTGGCTCTGCCACAGGCCTATAGTGGGTGTTCATAATAGACACTGGGGAAGCAGATGTGGCTCAAGCAATTGGGCTCCTGTTTACCATATAGGAGGTACAGGGTTCGATACCCAGGACCTCCTGGGGAAGGCAAGCTGGCCTGTTTGGCGAACTGGCCCATGCGGAGTCCTGCCCCATGCAGGAGTGCTGGTCCCCACAGAGTGCTGCCCCACGCAGGGGTGCTGGCCCCTGTGGAGAGCTGACACAGCAAGATGACACAACAAAAAGAAACACAGAGGAGAGACAATAAGAGATGCAGCAGACCAGGGAGCTGAAGGGTGCAAGAGAATGATCGCCTCTCTCCCACTCCAGAAGGTCCCAGTATTGGTTCCCAGAGCTGCCTAATGAGAATACAAGCAAACACAGAGGAACACACAGTGAATGGACATAGAGAGCAGACAGTGGAGGGAGGGGGAAGAAATAAATAAATAAATCTTTAAAAAAAAAGAAGACACTGGGCATCACCCGGGCCTCTACTGGGTGTCATAATAAATACTGGATTGAAGAAGGTCAACCACCACAACATGGAGCCTAGAGTGTCTACAACTGGAAGCGGGAGGAGTGCATCCAGTACCCATATGGAATCTAAGCCCTCACTTGACATAGATGTGCAATGGACACAACCAATCCAATGTCCACAGAGAAAATGTGGAATGGGTGTGGGAACGGTAGCCATGGTGGCTGCTGGGTGTGGGGAACGGGAGGAAGAGATGAGATGTGGAGGCGTTTTCGGGACGTGGAGTTGTCCTGGATAGTGCTTCACGGACAATTACGGGACATTATAGATCCCCCCAGGGCCCACTGGATGGAACGTGAGAGAGTCTGGGCTATGATGTGGACCATTGACTATGGGGTGTAGTGATGCTCAGAGATGAACTTACCAGGTGCAATGAATGTGTCATGATGATGGGAGAGAGTGTTGCTGTGGGGGGAGTGGGGGGCGGGGGCGGTGGGGTTGAATGGGACCTCATATTTTTCATAATGTAATTTAAAAAATAAATAAATAATAAAAAATAAATAAATAAATAAATACTGGATGTCACCCAGACCCATACTGGGTGTTCATTATAGATACCGGGTGTCACCCAGACCTATACTGGGTGTTCATAACAGGCACCAGGTGTCAGCCAGGCCCATAGTGGGTGTTCTTAATAGACACTGGGTGTTACCCAGGTCTGTACTGGGTGTTTTCTTATACCAAGAAACAGGCCTATAAATAAATGTGAAATAAAAGTGCTCACAGCTTCTGAGATAGATGCTTTATGAAGGTCATAGGGACACAAGAGTAGGGGTTCACATATAACTGAGGAAATGTGACCCCTGACTCTTGAAAAAGGAAATGTGTTCTCTGTGAGGAAACCAGGGTCAGGGGAAGAGCACAGCAGGCAGGAGGCTCCGCCAGAGCAAAGGCCTAGAAGGAAGATGGAGTCTCGTATGTTTGCAAAATTTCAAATGAGTGGGTCTAACTGGACCACAGTGTTGATGGGTGGAGGGGAAGAGGAAAAGCACCATGAAGGAATAGGCTGGGAAGCTGTAGGAGAAGCCAGGGGCCAGGTCACAAAGCCCATGTATGCTAGTTAAGGGAATTGGGTTTTATCCTCAAGTCCATTGGAAACCATGAAAGGTTTTAAGAAGGGTGACATGGTCAAATGTGTGTTTTTACATTTTCTAGTGGCTAATACAGGGAGGGTGAGACTAGAGGTAGGAGCCCAGTTAGGAGACTGTTAGATCAGGTGAAAGATAACACAGTGACAGTGGGATGGGAGCGATAATGTGCCTGAGCCCACATGAGAGCCAAATGTCCAATTTCCAGGAATATTGCAAGCTGATTATTAAATACAGCCATTATAAAAAATTGATATGCAAACTTACCAGTAAATTCTATTTTTATAAAAGCTAGTAACTCAGAATTCATCATTTTGGGGGAGCGGATATAGCTCACTGGTTGAGCACTGCTTCCCCTGTATGAGTTCCTTGGTTCAATATGTGGTACCACATAAAAAACAAAACAAAACAAATCATCACTTTCCTGTTATTTTACTATTACCTTTGCTCTTAAGGTAATTTACGTCTGTCATATCTGTGTGGTGGAAATACTATACCAGGGTATACTAATGCATATCTCTTCACAGCTAAATGCACGATGACATCACATTGGTAACCTGAAATCAACCATTGTGGTAATATTTGTACTATGGAAATGTCTTTTTTCCTGGAGAGCCAGTTATGAAACATTTACCAACACATCACTGGATGTGGAGTCACCATGGCCCAGAGAGATGGGGAAGTAGAAGAACCTGCTAGCCATTACCTAGGCAAAGTCAATGTGCTAGTTTTTAAAAAAGCCTCCAGTTTCAGTAACCTTCCCCTGTAGGGCGCTGTGTGGCTCTGAAATCTATCAGGGACATTGCAACAAGGAGCAGTTGTTCTTTTAGTGCCCAAGGACTCTGCTGATTCAGCAGGGCCTTGAATGCAGGACCAAGGATGTTGTTTTGTTGTGTTGGTCATTGATTTGCAATGAAGGGAGAGTGGAGTGGCAGAAATCCCCTATCTTCTCACAACTTCTCCCACCTCAAGGTTTTGATTGAATAGGTCTGAGCATCCTTCCAAAAGCTGAGCAGGGATAGCAGGGATATGATAAGAGAAAGAATTGAAGGAAAGATTGTGAGAGAAGAGTCAGGGAGACCAGTTGAGCAGTCATTATGGGAAGAAGTAACAAGAACTGAACCAGGGAAATGGCAACAGGGATAGATCCCAGAGCTGTGGCAGAGACAGAATCAACATTACATGGTGATGTAACTGGTTAAATGTGGGGGAGGAGGACAGGGTGACTGGGTGGCTGGTGGAATCATTCATGGAGAGGCAAAGACCAGAGAGATGTTAAGAGAGCCCCTTTTGGACTTGTTGAATTTGAAGTGCCTTTGGCCATCCAGGTTGTGAAGCCTAATAGGCAGCTGGATATAGAGGAAATGTGCTTAAAAGAGACATCTCTGCATATACATGTGTTACAGATTTGGGAGTCTTCTTAGAAATCGCAACTGAAACCTTGGGCAGAAATGTGCTTATTCAGGGACAAGGTGTACAGTGAGAAGAGAATCAAGGACAGAATCCGGGTGCTTGGACTCCAAGGTTTAAGAGGCAGACCAAGGAGCTAGCAGGAAAGGACGGAATGGGAATGATCAGAAAGTGGGATAGCATGGTAAGGGAAGTTGGAGAAAACCGACAGGAACTGGTGACTGTATTAGTCAGCCAGAGGGGTACTGATGCAAAGTCCCAGAACTCTATTGGCTTTTATAAAGGGTATTTATTTGGGGAAGGGGCTTACAGTCACAAGGCCCTAACGAGTCCAACTCAAGGTGCCATATGAGGTATTTTCTCACCCAAAGTCGGTTGCCATTTGTTGAAGCAAGATGGTAGGTGATGTCTGTGAGGGTTCAGCCTTCCTTCTTCCTCTTAAGGCTCTGTGGTCCCAGCTTCTTCTGATCTCAGCTGTAGGCAGCATAAGTCTCGTCTCTTTCCCAGGGGCTCGTTTCTTTCTGGGCTCCGCTGCTCTGATCTCTTCACAAGGTCAGCTGTAAACTATCAGGCTAATGGCTCAACTCCCCACGTCTCCAGCATCAAAACCAAGTTTTCTTCTCTGCCATGTCTTTTTTTGTGTTTCTACTTATCTCTCTTCTACTTCTGTGTGAAAGTCTGTTTTATCAGCCCACCAAGGGAGTGGGGACTCAACCCTGCATGCCTAAATAGCATGGTCGAATCAAAGCCCTAAACTTAACATAATTTAATCAAAGACATCTGTAGCAATTTAATATCGTCATGAATTCCAAAAATAGATATTGTATTATGTTTGTAATCTGATCTGTACCTGGACATGATTGAGTTATGATTAGGGCATTGAGTCCCCACCCCTTGGTGGGTGGCGACTCACAGATAAAAGTCATGGCAAAGAACAGAGTTGCGGGTTTTTCTGATGTTGGAGTTTGATGCTGAAGACTTAAGCTGGAGCTCCAGGAAGTCAGTATGCAGAGGAAAGAGAAGCCAGCCCCGGGAAGAAAGAAACCTTGAACCCAGAGAAAAGCAAGCCCCAGGAAAGTAGGAACCCAGGAAGCCTGAACCCTCTCAGATGTTGGCAGCTATCTTGCTCCATATAGACTTTGGTGAGGGAAGTAATTTATGCTTTATGGCCTGGTATCTGTAAGCTCCTACCCCAAATAAATACTCTTTATGTAAAACCAACCAATTTCTGTTATTTTGCATCAGTAACCCTTTGGCTGACTAAAACAGAATCTCAGGTGAATCTAATATAATCAAAGGGTACCACACCCAGAGGAACAGACCAGTTTACAAATATAATCAAATATCTTTTTTGTAATTCACAAATATCAAACTGCACAATGACTTAGGGAAGAGAGTTTGGGATTCTCTTGGGAGTTTGGAAGGATTGATTGTGATGTCAGAAAACACCGAGAGATAAAATAAAACGAAAACTGAGTATGTCCACTGGATGTGGAGCAGAAGCCAGAGTGCTCTGATTTGAGGAGGAGGGGAGAAATAAGGGTACAAGGAAAGATGTGGAAAGTCCACTTTCCTAGGTCTTACTCTAGTGAGACCAAGGTCTAAGCAGATTTATGGCTGCTAGTGGTGTTTTTAAGATAGGAGAGACCTGAGCAAGTTTGTGGAAAAGTATCTGGAGGAGAAGAGGTTGGAAATGCAGGAAAGACGGAATTATCAGTCAAGCTACCTACCAAGGTAGTTGGGAGGAGATCGCGATTGGAAGAGCTCCTCAAGTCTTAAATGTGCACCTGGGGACTCACCTCGGGATCCCTTAGAAGGCAGATTCTGATTCAGTAGGTCTGGAGTAGCCCTCGAAAGTTTCCCATTTTCTAACAAACTGTGACTGAACCACATTTTGAGTTGCAAGGGACTAGAGCTCTGAATTCTAATTTTGTGTTCATCTGCCTCTCTCCCTAGGCCCTGAGGGAGGATCCTTCCAGATAATTCCCACTGCCTTACACAATGCCTGTCTTATAAAAGTTTATTGAATGCATTGTGTACATGAAGATGTTTATTTGGTATTTTCTGTAACAATGAAAAATTGGGGTGGAACCCTAAAAGTGCAATAACACAAGTACTGATAAGTAAGTTGTAATACAAGGGTACTTTGGAATATTTGCAAGTAATTAAAGTGGCTATTTTGAAATTCCCTATGATAAAATGATGAAATTCCTATGATAAAATGTTAGGAGCATGTAAAGTTTTACTTGTGTTATGATAACTATGTGCAATTGTGCATTTGCAAAAGAACTAGAATGGAACAGAAAAATTAAGCAAGTTTGATGTGTTGGAGAAATAGGATCATGGGTGATTTTTTTTTAAGGCGGTATGGGGGATTGAACCTGGAATCTCATATATCCCAAACAGGTGCTCAACCACTGAGCTACACCCGCTCCAACTTTGGGTGAATTTTGACATGTAGATTTTTGTTGATGCTATAAAAATTCAGACAAAAAACAACACTAACACATGTGAAAGCAAAGAACTTAAACATGGTACTAGATTCTAAATTTAACTGTAGCTTCTCTAAAGGAATTCTTAGAATTTTCTAACTGTGCAAATCAAACAGAGCTACGTAACAGATTTGGAATTGTATGTATTATTTTTTTTTTAAAGAATGATGAACTTTTCTTTATACAATCACTCCTTTTCCTCCCTAATTTGACAGCTTATCTCTTCCTTATCACATCTTTCCTCCCCTTCTTTCTTATCTTCCTTCCTTCCCTCTCCCTTCTCTCTCTTTTTAAAGACATCTCTCCCTAAAGGAATGCCCCTTCCCAGAGATAGCTCATCAAGGGAGCCCATGAATAGCTGACATTATGTAATGCTTTGACGTTTGGCATTCCCAAGGCATTACCCCACCTCTGATGCAGAATAAGCTGTCAGAGCATGAAATTGGTATTTTTACATACTCTTAATATACAGATGTCAGTCTGAAAACCATTCTCTAATATTATGATTACATTCTTTGTCTCAATTTTTTTTCTATGCCAAGATCTGTTCTTGTGATTTCTTTCATTTTGGGAGTCTTAATGAGAGAAGAGAAAAGTTTAATAATCTAATTTACAGATTCTGCCAAAAAGTAAAAGTAAACTTTTAACTCTCTACCCACTTTGGCAATGACACTTCTGGCACAGGAGCAAAAATGTAATGAGAAGGACCAAGTGCAAGGTGGAAATACAATCAGTGACCCACTTGATTATGCCAGATTCCTCAGCCTGTTCAAATCAAATCTGCTTGCAATTTACAAGTTTGTTATTCTTGTTAAACTCATTAGTGAATAGCCTAGACTTATAGGAGGAACAGAATGTTTAAAAATAATAACCTTGTAGAAAATACAAGGTAAGAAATGGAAGGGATTTAGAGACAACCAGTCTGACTACCACCCGGCCTGGGAGTCTGACTTTAGGTCTCGTGCAGCAATTTCCAAAGTGCTACCTCCAGGTACAGACAGTTCAGGGGAAACTGGTTGAATACCTTTCTAGGATGGGGGCAAAAGGGGAAGTGATGGCTCACTGAAAGCCTGAGCTGACAACCCAGACTGATGGCAGACTCAGCTCAGAAGAGGTCACATGGAACGCAGATCCATCTCCCTCCAGAACAGATATGCTGAAGACGTTATAACTGGGTGTCTAGGCATCACCCAGGAAGGTGCCCTTTCATAACAGCAGAAATAAGGCATGCAAAAATGGCCAGGGTGGTGCCAGCGTTTGAGGTCAGGGGTTATGCGCGCGTCAGGCCAACTTAAGGAGGCAGGTCATGGTCCACGGGGGCCATGAAAACCAGCTAGCAAAGTTCCAGACTTCTCCCAGGAGGGGTGAGCTGATACTGGAAAGTTGCCAAGAACTCAGGGTTACTTGAGATCCATATTGCCTCCTACCTGCCCTTGACTTCTTCATTCACACGTTTAGTACTTTTCATTTGGTCACTTATTCATTTCATTCAAAAATTGTTTACTCTGTGGCCTCCATATGGCAGTTTCTCAGCTGGGTATTGGGGATACAAAAAGGATAAGAATTGGCCCCTACTCTTTAGGGGCAATCGTCCAGTGGAATTGGAGAGGGCATGGCTTAGAGAAAGCTTCCTGAGGGAGGCGACACTGAGCACTGAAGGGGGATGGGCAATTGGGTAAAGGGAACTAATGGCAGGTGTAAAACTATATTGATGTGAGGGTTGGGTAAGTGCAAACACTTTGGTGTGGTTGGTGTGTCACAGAGTGGTCCGTGGGGATAGATGTGACAGACATCCAGAGATAGGACCTTAGGTGTCATCCTCAGTAGTTTGCACCTTATACTGAAAGGCTGGAGAGCCACTGAAGAGTTTTTTTGGTTTTTTTAAAAGGTTTATTTATTTATTTCTCTCCCCTACCCCCCCGCCCGCCCCTGTTGTCTGTTCTCTGTGTCTATTTGCTGCGTCTTCTTTGTCCGCTTCTGTTGTTATCAGTGGCACAGGAATCAGTGTTTCTTTTTGTGGCGTCATCTTGTTGTGTCAGCTCTCCGTGTGTGCGGCACCATTCCTGGGCAGGCTGCACTTTCTTTTGCGCTGAGCGGCTCTCCTTACGGGGGGCACTCCTTGCGTGTGGGGCTCCCCTACGCGGGGGACACCCCTGTGTGGCAGGGCACTCCTCCTGCGCATCAGCGCTGAGCATGGGCCAGGTCCACAGGGGTCAAGGAGGCCCGGGGTTTGAACTGCGGACCTCCCATGTGGTAGACGGACGCCCTAATCGCCGGGCCAAGTCCGCTTCCCCCACTGAAGAGTTTTAAGCAGCATTTTAAGCCCACATTTTTCAAAGCACCCTGATTCCTCTCTCCTCCTGTGCTCTGCCCTCTAGCTGATGCCTCCTATTGGATGAACACAACCAGAAGTCAGAGGGGAAGGTTGACTGGTTGATGCAGTCCACAGAGGTCAGCCTGTGGATACCAAGAAGTGGGGAGAAATGTAGAAAGTGGATCTGGAAGAACAAAGAGAAAATACCCAGCACCTTCCTTTAAAAATTTAGAGTCACAGGAGTAGAGAAAAGAAAGAAATGAATTCTAGATGCAGAGGCTCCATGGAGTAGGAACATTCAGACTGGGTCCCTAAGAGCTTTTTACAGGTACAGATAGGAAAGGGAATTTCCAGGAAAAAGGAAGAGCAGGAATGAACGCTCAGGGCACATCTGAGGATCCATGAGCTCTCATCTAGCATGGCCAGAGCATGGGAAGTACACAAAGAAGGGGAGGGGTATGTCTGTACTGGGGGTGTGTGTGTGTCTGTGATCCAGAAAGCTGGACTAAGAAGGAAGGTAGTTGGGAGATTGGGAGAGCTCAGGCTCCGGAGCCAGACTGCCTGATTGAAATCCCACCTCCTTGATTAGGAAGCTGTGTGACCTTGAGCCTGTTACTTAACCTCTGTAAAATAAGGATGGTACTAGAACATATGTAATAGTCCATGTCTCATAGGTCATTGTAGGGATCAAATGAATTGAAATCTATGAAGTGCTGAAGTGCTTAGAACAGAGCCTGGCACATAATGAAGGCTTTATGGGGAGCTGTTGCTGTTCTAAGAGTTATTATTATATTGCCTGGCTACTTGACTTCAGACCTTGGGTTTGGGGACAGCTCCTAGAATGTGACCCATCATCTCAGGATGCTCCTAATGCAACCTGTGCAACATAGATTCCCTCTCCCCAGCATCACCTAGCTTGCGCATACATGAGACCTGAATATGGAGGATGTGTGCATTAAGAGGTACGGGGCATAACCATCCAGAGAAAGGCATTACCCTGCCTGGCTTTGGGTGGACTAGATTCCAACCTGAGCTTGCCACTAATTCAGTAGGTGACCTTGGGCAGTCCCTGCTGCAATCTGGCCTGCAGTTTGACCCTCTGTAAAATGACGGAGAAGGATTATGATGCTGTCTTAGGGACTCTTTTCCAGCTCTGTCATTCTGTGATTCTAAATCCCTTCATAACAAACTCTAGGAGAGGAGCTTTGCTCTTGCAAATGGAGTGTAAAGTTAATCCTTCCTGTGCTGAGGCTAACTAATGTACGTGTGTGGTTTATCCTACTTCATTAAACCCTGACTCCCCACAGAGGAATGCACAAGGTAGCGCAGGCAGGTAATTCTGAAGTGTTGAACTGGGTCTCCTAATGGAAAATGATTCTCTCCCCCCTCCACACACACACTCACACTTTTTCTCAGGGTTATCAACACAAAGCATATAACCCCCATTTTCCACGCTGTTACTTCGCCACATTCAGATACAGACCCAATCATAGGTACGGTGAGTCGGTTCCTGATAGCTTATTTACAAACAACCCCTTTCCCCGCCCTGCTGCAGGCAACGTTATCGTTTTACAGTTTTACAGCCGTGGAAACTGAAGCTCAGACAGGTTTGGCAACTTGTCTGGGGAGGCACAGCCTTGTGTGTGTGTGATGTGTGAAGTGAGGGCAGTCCTCCTGCTGACCAAATATTTGCTAAGAGCTGGGAAAAGGGAAGGTAAATGGGAAGCTCTGAGGCATGTCCCCAGTGAAACATTTCCCCAAGGACTGTTATCTTTTGTTAAAATTCCGAGATTTCCAAGTCTCTTTTTTCTAAGATTAAAAAGTCGTACCCATTCTAGGTTGTCTCCTCAAAACAAAATTGAACAGTAATTGTCTCAGACTCTCTCTTCTTTCATTACAAAATATCATACAGATACTGGAAAATGCTTACAGCTTGTGTAAATAGCTTAATGACTAATTAAAAGTGAGCACATGTAACCACTACTCCAGTCAGAAAACAGAATGTAAGGTTGGATGAAAGAAGACAGCCTCAGAGAAAACATGCAGGATGATCCCGTTCATATGATGTTAAAAAAAAATCTGATGAGCTCAGAGGCCAAGTTCTTTGTGGACGCCTAGTCCATATATAGATGTAGCAAGCCTTCCTCCCTTTCCACCTCACTGAGGACAGACCCCACTGGGGACCAGGAAGCACAGAGGCATTGAATGTTAGAGCTGGAAGGGACCTCACGTGGCTTTCATTCCCTCATTTGTTCATTCATCAGATACTTCTGATATCTTACCACATAGGGGACTCTAAGTTGGTCACTGGGAGGTATGTGACATGGGAGCATCTTGCAGAGATCCTGTCCTGCAGGAGCAGGGAAGCTGGAAGGAGTTGGGCCCTAAGTGTGGGAAAGGAACAAGGGTCTTGGAAGTCTCTGTCACCCAGTATAGCTCCCCTGCTTCTCTAAAAAAAAAGAGCCAAAGGAGGCAGGACCCTGTCTTCCCCCCATGTAAGGGAGGGACTATGAGGGACTCCCGGACCTCAGAAAAAATGGGGAGGCTGCTGTGAATGAACACAACCAGGCTTCATCACCAATCTCTGTTCTTAAAAAGTCATCTAGGGAAACAGACTTTGGCCCAGTGGTTAGGGCGTCCGTCTACCACATGGGAGGCCCGCGGTTCAAATCCCAGGCCTCCTTGACCCGTGTGGAGCTGGCCATGCGCAGCGCTGATGCGCGCAAGGAGTGCCCTGCCACACAGGGGTGCCCCCGCATAGGGGAGCCCCACGCGCAAGGAGTACACCCGTGAGGAGAGCCGCCCAGCGCGAAAAGAAAGAGCAGCCTGCCCAGGAATGGCGCCGCCCACACTTCCCGAGCCGCTGACGACAACAGAAGCGGACAAAGAAACAAGACACAGCAAATAAACACCAAGAACAGACAACCAGGGGAGGGGGGGAAATTAAATAAATAAATAAATCTTTAAAAAAAAAAAAAGTCATCTAGAGGGAAGCAGATGTGGCTCACGTGGTTGAGTGCCTGCTTCCCACATGGGAGGTCCCAGGTTTGGTTCCTGGTGCCTTCTAAAAACGAAACAAAGCAAAAAATCAAACCAACAACAAGCAAAACAAATGAAAAAAAACAACTCAGGGGAGTGGATATGGCTTAGTGATTGAGTGCCAGCTTCCCATGTATGAGGTCCCAGGTTCAGTCCCCGGTGTCTAGTACTGAAAAAAAATAAAAATAAAAAATGTCTACAGAGCAGCTTATGCACAAATGGATGAATCCCAAACAGGGCAGAAATTAGGCTTCAGAATGCCAGAGAGGAAGGACCCTTGTACATTATTTGATCTGATGCCCTCATTTTGCAAATGAAGAGACTGAGGTCCAAAGTAAAGCTACTTTTCTGCTGTCATGTCAATACCTTGGGGTATACTGGACCTACAATCCAGGTTCCTGCCTCCCTAAACAGTTCTCTTCCTCAGCCCAGATTAGAGCAATAATATTTTCCAAGATGAGAATCATGGGTTATTATGGTCATGAAATCACAAAGAAAGAGAACGTAGGAGACAGAAAAGATCTCAGTGGTAATCTGCCTTGTCCAGCGGGTCCCAAACCTGACTGGTCATCAGATAATTTAAGAAACTTGTTTTAAAAAATATAGATTCTGTGACTAGAATTTGGAATTTAGTAAGACTGGGATTTAGTGGGACAGTTTAGCTGCGTGTACTTTTTTAAGTACCCCATCAGCTGATTCTGATGCTCAGCAGGTAGACATTCACAGGTCTAGACAACTCCAGTTGCCAGAGAAAGGAACTGGGGCCAGATTAGGGGAGGTCAAGTGAACGTACAAGTCACATCTCCTCTCACCACTAACTCTTTGATTGCTCAGGATAGAACTGAGCTAGGTTATATATCTAAAAGCCTTGCTGTATTAATAGTATTCTCCCCTTGGGAAGTGGATTTGGCCCAATGGATAAGGCATCCGCCTACCACATGGGAGGTCCAGGGTTCAAACCCAGGGCCTCCTTGACCCATGTGGTGAGCTGGCCCACGTGCAGTGCTGATGCTCTCAAGGAGTGCCATGCCACACGGGGGTGTCCCCCCCATGAGGGAGCCCCACGCACAAGGAGTGCACCCCATAAGGAGAACTGTCCCATGTGAAAAAAGTGCAGCCTTCCCAGGAGTGGCGCCGCACACACGGAAAGCTGATGCAGCAAGATGATGCAACCGAAAGAGACACAGATTCCCAGCACCGCTGACAAGAATGCAAGCAGACACAGAAGAAGAACACACAGCGAATGGACACAGAGAGCAGACAACGGGGGGTGGGGGGTTAGGAAGGGGAGAGAAATAAATAAAAAATAAATCTAAAAAAACAAAATAGTGCTCTTCTCTAATATTGTTTTTCTGGTTAACACGTTTCATTTTTTGAAGCAGCTTAAAAGATTCCTAGCCACGCTGCAAGGCACTCAGATTTGTGCAGTGTTTACAATGACTTTGTTGTTCATTAAACAAATTTACCCAGACTAACCCAACATGAAAGAAATCATCTTGTTTACAGTGAGATCCTGACAAAAATACGTGTAGCAAAGACAGACAAACACACATAAACCTGGATTGTCAAGGGGGACATGATATGCTGCCACATCCAATTTTTCTCATTAGAACTTGTTTTATTTGAACATGACTCAGTACCCCGTGTAAATGCAAGGTTGTTAATCTTATTACTATATGGAAAACAAATTAATTAGTATGCATGCTATTGGAGATGAATTGTTAGGTTGGTGTTGGAAAGATTAGGAAAATACACTCATTACTCCAAATGATATCTGATATACACGTCTGGCTTCCACTTTAAGATTGGTTCCAATATATGGGCAACAAATACAGCTAATAAAAATCAAGCTATTGTACTCAGCATCTAAATGCTGGAGTTGGCCGGATTCACATCCGCTAGCCGTCTTTGTTTTCAAGCAAAGGTCAGTGTGATGACTGCTTGTCACTACCCCTCGGTCAAAGACGCACCAGCAGCAGGAGCCTTCTCAGGGTCCGGCACCTGCCCAACATCCCAGCCCAGCTGAGAGGGATCTCCTCTCTCCTCTGCAAGGCCACCACACTTTATCTGCTCCTCCCTGAGCACTTTCTGCCTTCTTTTAGAGGTCGTTAACGAACACATGTCATTTTTCCAGGGGACTGTGTGCTCCTTGAGGATGGGGTCTGTATTCCAATGGGAGAGTCCAATGCATATTGATTAGAATACCAGGCTACGGGGAGAAAAATACAAAGAATGGTGGCACTCTTTATGGGACCAATCACCAAGATATATTGTTCAGTGTATTCCTGTGGAAGAGATTGATACCAGGTTAACAGTGGACGGGCCTGAGTAGCTGATGGACAGGGATTGCCGGGGAGGGCTTTTCCTCAGGCTCCTTTATGAACCATTTGAATTTAAGCAATATGAATGTATCACCTCATTAAAAAAAATGAATATTAAATTAAAAAATATAATGTAGTCAAAGGAACTATTTGGTCAAAATAATAACCATCAAAACAAAATAAAACAAATTAACAGAAACAAATGTCATTTGGGGTATTAAAGATTTTGAGAAGTCCTTTAGTAAATCAATCTGTTTTACTTTAACTCAGCATTACCAAAACTTGTTTGACCAGGAAGCACCAAAAGAAACATAGGGCATCCAGTGTTTCCCAAATGTGTTTGACCCTGAACTCTTTTAAAAACATATATATACACACTCATTAAAAGTATAAGTGACTTACTGATACGTGTAGGTAATCAGAGGGTGAAGAAAGGGCACTGGACTGGCTCTTGACTTGGTGGCCAACCCTGTGAATGAAACAGTACAAGTTATTTCTCTTCTCTGGGCCTCAGCTTCCCCGTCTCTAAAATAAGTTAATCTCTGGCATTCCTTCCAGCCCTGAAGGTCAGGGATTCTCTGGCAAGCATACATCAAAGTTCTCCCCCAAAATGAGCCCACACTTTGGAGGGCAAATAGGTCTATGATGCTTGTTAAAAGAAGTTACAATTGCACCTAATGTGGCTGTATTCTCCCAACTTCTCCAAAAACTCTGGGGATTAAAGAAAAAACAACGGAAGATATTATAGCAGAGTTTGAGAAACCAATACAATCATCTTTGGTTTACAGCACCAACTGATAATATTGCCAAAGTCTCAGCATTTTCACTTACCATGAGACCTTGGGCAAAACCATGAGTTCTTGGAGACTCAGCTTCCTCAGCTATAAAGTGGGCATAAGGCTTGCTTTGCTCCTTTTCTCAAACTCTTGGTTTAGGAATTTAATTTATGACAGCAACACAAATAAGGGAACAGCAGCCTACAACAAGTTTATCAAACAATGAAGTAAAAATGTTGCTTATCGAGTTCTTTTTTCAGTAGATTCCCTATGGCTATGGCAAGGGCAAGGTGAAACTATCATACTCACCCATCACTGGAGACAAAATAAATTAATAAAAGTCTTTTGCAAAGTGATTTCTCCATACAATCATGGAAGAATTCAGACCCTTTGACTTAGCAAATCTAGATCTGGAGATTTAAAGAAATAATGTAAGAAAGCAAAGCAATGCAAACTAAAGAAATGAAAAGAGAAAAGAAAAAAAAAAGATAGAATGTAAGAAAGATATAAAAGAGAAAGAGAGAAAGAGAGTAAGAAAGAAAAATGGATGTGTGTGAAGGCATACACTTTAGGATGATCTGTGATAGCCAAAAATTGGAGTCCTCAACATATGATTCTAGAGAATGATAGATCCACTTTAAAGGATATTAAGCAGCATTAAAATAACTTCAAAAACAATTATTTAAAAATAATTATGGGGGGAAACGGACTTTGGCCCAGTGGTTAGGGCGTCTGTCTACCACATGGGAGGCCCGCGGTTCAAACCCCGGGCCTCCTTGACCCGTGTGGAGCTGGCCCATGCACATCACTGCAAGGAGTGCTGTGCCACACAGGGGTGTCCCCCGCGAAGGGGAGCCCCACGCGCAAGGAGTGCGCCCCATAAGGAGAGCCGGGCAGCGCGAAAGAAAGTCCAGCCTGCCCAGGGATGGCGCCGCCCACACTTCCCGTGCCGCTGACAACAACAGAAGCGGACAAAGAAACAAGACACAGAAAACAGACAACCGGGGGAGGGGAATTAAATAAATAAATAAATCTTAAAAAAAATAATAATAATTATGGGGAAGCAGTGTGGCTCAACTGATAGAGCGTCTGCCTATCATATGGACAGTCCAGGGTTCGATATCCAGGGCCTCCTGACCTGTGTGGTGAGCTAGTCCACACACAGTGCTGCCACATGCAAGGAGTGCTGTGCCACGCAGGGATGTCCCCCACGTAGGGGTGCCCCACACACAAGAAGTGTGCCCCACAAGGAGACCCGCCCCGTGCAAAAAAATCACAGCCTGCCCAGGAGTGGCACCGCACACTCTGAGAGCTGACATAGCAAGATGACACAACAAAAACAAAAAATGCGACAGTTTCCCAGTGCCACATGACAAGAATGCAAGTGGACACAGAAGAACACACAGCGAATGGACACAGAGAGCAGACAATGAGGGGGAAGGGAAGACAAATAAAGAAAATAAAACTTTAAAAAATAATAATAATAATAAAAATAATTACGAAGTATATGTGGCATTATTATGATTGACTGTTACGTGAGAAACTGAATACAAAAAAGCTGTAACTATACTAATAAATCAACTCTGTAAATTTTGCCTGCATGTAAGAAAGAAGAGAACACTGAGCAAGTTCATTTGTTAGGGTGGTGGGATTATGAACAATTATTTATTTAATTTTCCTTTTTTGTTATAACATTGCAAACTAAATAAAAACCTGGGAAAAATAAAATGAAAGCAACAGATAGGTACAATTTGTTGTATACTTTGTAAATCCTTTCACTGCATAAAGGGATTAAATGTGGCTTACCATAGCAAATCATAAAATAAGACCCACATATTGTGTTTCCTCTAGCCCTTTCTACCCTTCTGAGAATAAAATATAAACACCAAAGCTGATTTTTTTAAAAAAATCCAGGATTATCTCATTATTCTATTTAAAACATATAAAGAAAGAAAATGCACTCTTTTTTTTTTTCCTTTTAGGTTAAAAACGTCCTCAGCCAAGTGCCATATGTCTGTTCTTCCCTGTTGGTGGGACATGGGCCTCTGTGCCTACCATGTGCATTTTTCAACCTGTCATCAACTCTGATGTAGGGTCAGTGGTGGAGAAGGTCCAGTAAGGTTGAAGGGACTCCAACTATTCCTGCTATGTGAAATAAGATGGCCGATTTCTGCCTAGGGTGCTCCTTGGGTCCATGGTCAAGAGCTCCTGAGATAATGTGGAGGAGGACACGGAAGTACTTTGCATAGCTTCTAGAAGAAAGATTCAGTTGAGTCATTTTTCTTTAGGAGCCAGTGTAGCACAATGGAGGACACACAGGGACAGAAGCCAGGTAAGGGTAGGGTGAGGGAAGGGGAGGTATTGTAATATATTAGTGATTAAGAACTTTGACTGTGGAGTCAGAACTTCCCTTCAAATTCCAGCTCTGCTATCTCCTAAATGTGTGATCCTGGGCAAGCTAAGGCATCTCTGAGCCTCAGAGTTGAGGTTTCATCTGTAAAATGTGGATACTCCGAGGATCTGCTGCACAAGTTTGTTTTGACGATAGAATGTGATAATATATATAAAGCACTCTGTATATATATAAAGAACTCTGTAGATAATGTGTGCTCAAGAAAGGTTAGTTACTCTCGCTAGTCTTGCCTCTCCCACTAATTCCCTATGGAGTCTTTAGTAAGTCCTTTAGTGTCTCCATCTATAAAATGGGGCAAAGGGTTGGATTCAGTGGGCTCCCAGGGCTATCTTAATATAGATGGGCCAAGCTTATGATTTCATGATGGTGATTATAGCAATGTTTTGTTTTTTTCTTCAATTGTGTAAACATATAACCAAGATAAAATTTACCATCTCAACCACTCCCAATCATATAACTCAATAGAATTAATCACATTCACATTGTTGTGCTACCAAAGCTTTTTCATCATCCCAAACAGAAACTATGCACCCATTAAGCATTAACTCTCCATTCCCCCTTACCCTCATCCTGGAATTCTGTATTCTACTTTCTGTCTCTATAAATGTGCATGTTCTAGTAATTTCATATAACTGGACTCCTACCATATCTGTCCTTTCATGCCTGACTTACTTTACTCAACATGATATCTTCAAGATTCATCCATATTGTAGCATGTATCAATACTTCATTCCTCAGTGATGGAAGGCAAAATGTAAAAAAAAAAAGTTTTATGATATTTTTCATATTTTAATACCCCAATTTATTTTTACTTCATTTTAGTTTTTCTAAATTAGTATATATTCTATTTCTAATCTTTAAACCTATCACTATTTCATTTTCCTATTAATTGCATTTGGCAATATATTAAGCTTCATTTTTTAAAGAAGTTTTGGACCACAGAGGGGTTCAACTATGGCAGGGGAGGAACGCTGGCATGGGGTGTTATTGATGGGGGACACATGGTTGGGAGGGAGCTCTCCAGGCCATGTATATAGGGGCATAAAAATATTCAGATATATGTTGGGTATTTTCACAGTAGTTACAGTTATAAACGACAACAGAGGGAGTGCTGAGTTCCTAGCCAGGGGAGCTCTGTCACATTCCCCAGTGGAACAGCAACAATCCCCCAAGTGCAAGGGCAAAGACCAATGAAGACGGATGCTCCACTGATGAGCCCTTGATACTGATGACTATGCTTATGAGCCTGTGTGTCTGAAATTTGAACTGGGCCTAGAGCTGCAGGGTGCCTAAAAGAGTTACCTCCTGAGAGCCTCCATGTTGCACAAATGTGATCACTCTCTAAGCCAAACTCAGAATGTAAATGCATTACGTTCCCCCCATGGGACATGACTTCCAGGGATGAGCCTCCCTGGCGCCAGGGGATTACTACCAATCTCTAACTGGTGATGCAACTAGAAAAAGACCTTGAATAAAAGGAGGAAATGGTAAAGACAAATGAGTATATAAGGTTAAGAGTCTTCAAAAAAGAGTCAGGAGAGAAGCAGACATGGCTCATCTGATAGAGCATCTGCCTACCATATGGAGGGTCCAAGGTTTGATACCCAGGGCCTCCTGACCCATGTGGTAAGCTGCCCCACACGCAGTGCTGCCATGTGCAAGGAATGCTGTGCCATGCAGGGGTGCCCCCATGTAGGGGTACCCCCCACACAAGGAGTGCTCCCTGCAAAGAGAGCCTCCCTGTGTGAAAAAAAGTGCAGCCTGCCCAGGAGTGGTGCCACACACATGGAAAGCTAATGCAGCAAGATGATGCAACAAAAAGAGATGCAGTTTCCCAGTGCCACCCAACAATGCTAGTGGACATAGAAGAACACATAGCAAATGGACACAGAGCAAACAACAGGGGGGAAGGGGAGAGAAATAAATAAAAATAAATCTTAAAAAAAAAAAGTCAGGAGGTCATCAGAGGAGTCATGCTTACGCATGCCTCAGCAGGATCCCAGAGACAGACAAAGTAGATACAACCCCAGGTATTGGTACTCCTGAGGACTACAGAAACACACAGGTTTTACAATTATGGCAGTTGGCTCTGGAGTTCAGTGCCTTGTCAGTGGGCCCTACTTTGGAATTTGTGTTCCTGAGTGTGATGGACTCAGATGTGACCTTTCTACACAAGCCTCTTCTGTCACTCTTGCTGAAACTGTGGTTGGTACTGGGGTTGGTGTATACCCAGGAGACCTGGGGATATTGAACTGGCCATGTGCCAGCTGGGCCCTGAGCCTCAGCAGAGTTGCAGCTCCTACTCTCCAGTTTGTTGACTTGCACAGGTAGCTACCAGGAAGGTGAAGATGGTCAACCACCACACCAGGGAACCAAGAGTGCCTATAACTCCAAGCAGGAGAATCACATCCAGCAACTATTTGGGGTCTAAACCCCCTCTCTATATAGAGGTGGAGTGAATATCACCAACCCAGGATGGAAGAATAAAATATGAATTACAGTGAACTTACTGGTATTCTACTATAGAACTATTTTGACGGGGAATGGAAGAAACTGTAGCATTGATCTGGAGAAAGTGGCCATGGTAGTTGCTGAAGGCAGGCAGAGGGAAGAAGAGATGAGATGTGGGGGCATTTTCGGGACTTGGAGTTGACCTAAATGATATTGCAGGGACAGATATTGGACATTATATATCATGCCATAACCCACTTAATGTATGAGGGAGAGTGTAAACTACAATGTAAAGTATAATCCATGTGGTGCAGCAGTGCTCCAAAATGTATTCACCAAATATAGTGATTGTGCCACAATAATGAAAGAGGTTGATGTGGGAGGAATGGGTGGGTGGGGTGAGGGGTATGTGGGAACTTCTTACATTTTTTAATGTAACATTTTTTGTGATCTATCTTTTTTAAAAAAGGCAATTTAATTTAAAAAAAAACTTCATTCCTTTTTTTTTTTAAGATTTATTTTACTTATTTCTCTTCCCTTCCCCCTTGTCTGCTCTCTGTGTCCATTTGCTATGTTTTTCTGCATTCACCTGCATTATAGGGCTACACTCAGAAACTGTGTCTCTTTTTCGTTGCATCATCTTGCTGCGTCAGCTCTCTGTGTGTGTGGCATCACTCCTGGGTGGGCTGTGCTTTTTTCACACAGGGCGGCTCTCTTTGCAGGACACACTACTTGCGCATGGGTCACCCCTATGCAGGAGCGCTCCTGCATGGCAGAACACTCCTTGCCTGCAGCAGCACTGCATGTGGGCCAGCTTAGCACATGGGTCAGAAGGCCCTGGGGATTGAACCCTGGACCCTCCATATGGTAGATGGATGCTCTATCAGTTGAGCCATGTCCACTTCCCTTCTTCCTTTTTTACAGCTGAATAATATACCATTGTGTTTATAGATAACATTTTGTTTATCCATTCAACTGTTGATGGACATTTGGGTTGCTCCCACCTTTTGGCTATTGTGAATAACGCCATGATAAACATTGGTGTACAAATATCTGTTCCAATCCCTGCTTTCAATTCTTTCAGGTTTGTATCTAGGAGTGTAATTTTTGGATCATGTGGTAGTTCAATGTTTAATTTTTTGAGGAACTGCTACACTGTTTTCCACAGAGGCTGCACCATTTTACCTTCCCACCAAAAATGTACGAGGGTTCCCATTTCTCTACGTTTACCATTTTTCTTTTCTTTTCTTTTCTTTTTTAAATAATAGCCTTTTTAGTGGGTGTAAGGTGGCATCTTATCATGGTTATGATCTGCATTTCCCTAATGGCTAATGATTTTGAGCATCTTTTCATATACTAATTGGTCATTTGTACCTCTTCTTAGGAGAAATGTCAATTCAAGCCCTTGGCCCTCACCTTTTTTAAAAATTGGGTTGTCTTTTTGTTGTTGAATTGTTAAAGTTCTTTAAATATACTGGATATTAAGCCCTTATCAGATATATTAACAAATATTTTTTCTCATTCTTAAGATTTTCTTTTCGGGAAACGGACTTGACCCAGTGGTTAGGGTGTTCATCTACCACATGGGAGGTCCGTGGTTCAAACCCCGGGCCTCCTTGACCCGTGTGGAGCTGGCCATGCGCAGTGCTGATGCGCGCAAGGAGTGCCGTGCCACGCAGGGGTGTCCCCGGCGTAGGGGAGCCCCACGCGCAAGGAGTGCACCCCTAAAGAGAGCCGCCCAGCGCAAAAGAAAGTGCAGCCTGCCCAGGAATGGCGCCACCCACACTTCCTGTGTCCAGAAGCGGACAAAGAAACAAGACGCAGCAAACAGACACAGAGAACAGACAATCGGGGGTGGGGCGGGGGGATTAAATAAATAAATAAATCTTAAAAAAAAAAAGAGGTTCTAATAGTAGACAAGAAAAATTGACACAAACTTAAAAAAAAAAAAGATTTTCTTTTCACTTTCTTGATAATGTCCTTTGATGCAAAAAAACTTTTTAATTTTGATGAAGCCCAATTTATTGATTTTTTCCTTTCGTTGCTCATGCAACAAAAAGATTCTTGATATAAAGTCTAAGAGCCCATTGCCTAATACAAAGTCAGGAAGATATTCCTCTATATTTTCTTCCATGGATTTTTATAGTTTTAGCTTTTATATTTTGGTTATGGATCCATTTTGAGTTAATCTTCACATAAGCCCACTTTCATTCTTCTGCATGAGATATTCAGTTTTCCCAGAGTCATATGTTGAAGAGATTATTCTTTCCCCACAGAGTTACAGAAAGTCCTTTTAAAAATAGATTTGTATGAAAATTTGTAGACATGGAGACAACAGTTACGGAAACTGGATTCTGGAAATTTTCTGCATATTGGACTCTCAGCTCCATAACCCTGCCTTGCTTCACCCATTATACTGTCTCAACAGATAGTGGCACAGAAGTTTTCATTGGGCCACCAAGTTTGTTCTTTCCTGAAGGTAATGGCTCCCAAAGGGCAGAGCTAGGACCAGTGAACAGAAGCAACATGAAAGCCAATATGTGCTCTGTATGAGAAAGGACTTTGGGCAGCCATCCAACAATGTAAGGGGCTAGTGAGCTCCCTGTCCCTGGAGGAGTTCAAGAGCTGGTTGAGGGATCCTGTAGAGAGGCTGCCCTAGAAATAGTTTACATAATTTACTGAGGCCCACTGTCCCAAGTTCCTGTGCTGTTAATTAGCTATTTATTGATTACTGATTTATTGTTACTTAATTAACAATATGCTAATTGATAAAATACTGGTTCTACCAACTTAGAGGTCCTGGCTATTTTAGTTTCTTTCTAAAGATTCTAACATCCTTGGGGTGGGACAGAACCGTGACTTCAGACTTATCCTTTTTATTGTTCTTTTCCACAGAGTGAAATCTTTCCGCAGTGTATATAGGATATATAGTTACATATATATGGATGTTTATCTCTGCATATATTCAGGAAAGTAAATCTCATTAATGTACCATTGACTGCAGTTATGTCTCTTCATTTTCTTTCTAGGATCTGAGGTTTCCTTCCCCTTCAGCTCTGCACCGCTCTGTTTTAAACCAGCAATTCTATACCCAACATTGTCTTTTCAGAATTTTAGCAGCAGTATCATGACAGCTGTTAACCTTATGGCTCTCAGATGTGCTTGACTTGAATTTTTTGTTCTTTGCTTTCTCTCTTGCATTGCTGGCAAAGGATACTTAAAAAAGAAACATACTTTTTTTTTTTCTAAAGACATGAGTACTGTCAGCCTCTTCCTGTACAAACCTTCACTCAACTCCAGTTGAATGCTGGGCCACTGGTTCCCCTACCAAAGGAGAAACATAGTCATTGAAAAAAAGATTTTTCTTTAAGCAGCACTGGGAAATCTAAACCTATCCTAACAATATTTCATTCAACAAGTGCCCAGCTATTCCATCATTTGGCTCTCCCTGAGGGGTAGGCTGAGTAGGCAGCAATTATTCTCCCCATTTTATAGGTTAGCAAGCTGAGGGCAGAGGGGTGAAGTCATACTTCTAGGGCATAGTGGGGTAGGAGCTGCTGAGCCCAGTCCAGGAAGCATTTCCCTTTTACCACACTCAACAGACTCTCAACGAGTCATCTTTTATGTACAAGTCCTATGCTGCTCTGGGGTTGCAGAGATGGACCAGCCGCTGTCCCCCATGAGAGGAAGGCAGGAGGACGAGGAGCTATGACTATATGACATAGGCATCAGAAGTGTGGGGACCCAGAAGGAGCCCTAAAGTGCCCACTTGTCGAGTGACCCTGAGCATAGTACAGACATGAAAGCCCCCCAAAGCAGGCACCAGTAACCCCTGATCAGCCAGAGGGCCCAGCCAGAGAGGCTCAGCAAGAAAGTGAGTCCTGCAAAGCACAGAAGTTAAGTCCAGATGTTCCCACTTATAGCAAGCATGGATGCTACCTGGGAGTGCTGGGTAAGTTGGCCAAACCTTAAGACTGTTCTAGTGCAGTTCTTAGTGTATCTCCTTGGAGAAATGATGTCACTTCTCTGGGACTCTGTTTCCTCACTTGGTCCCAGTTTCATGACAGGACACTCTATCCTCCTGCTTTGCCAATAGGTCAAGTATTTTCTACCTCCAGCCATTGCTCCCACTGAACCCTCTTCCTGTAGCACCCTTCTCTCCATCTTTTCCAACTCACCCTTCAAGGCCGAATCAAATGTTACCTCCTTCAAGAAATCTTCATAGATTTTCTAGCTGGAAGAAAGGATTCCTTCTCCATTCTCCTAATTGTAGTTGATTCAAGCCTGATTGAGTTCTACTATTATAGACTTGTTTCTCCTACCTGATTGCCAGCAATTTGAGGGCAGGAGGCTCTCATCTTCTTCCATGACTAAAGCACTATATTCTCCTTGCTGATGGAATTGAATTTAAAAAGGGAAGAATGGACATATCCATCCCCTAAGTCAGAAAGCCCTTTGGTCCTTTGGGGGCACACTGGGAATGGTTTGCCAGTATAGTGACTAGTACTTCTAGGATCTGGATGCTGCCAACCCTAATGAGTTTTAAGCTCTCAATATTTGTAGAAGTGTAGACCTGGGAAGAGGAGGAGGAGTTCAGTAACTCACAATGGCTTTGCCCTTGACCTGGAAAGGCTTTGCAGCCAGTGTTTCTCAGTAGATGGTCCAGGTACCTTCTGTATCTGCCACCTTGGGAGGTTATCAGGTTCCAAGCTCAGTCCCATACCACTAAAACAAGTTATTTGGGGCTGGGGCCCACATAATGGTGGAAGCCACTGTTAAAAGGGAAGAAAATGACTTATTTCTGGAAGAGCTGGGGACCCAGAAACCAAGCCCTGCCTGTGGGAGCTCATAGATTAAGAGTATTGGAAACTGGACACAAATATGCTACCTCCAACCCGCAGGGTCACAGCGAGAGAGAACTCAGGGCTGTGGGGCCAGCAGGGAATGGTGGCCACCAGCTGCAGTCCTAGGAAGGCCTCCTGCAGTCAGGGAGAATTTGGTAAGGTGCATGGGGAGCATCCCAGGCAGAGGTTTTTGGGGGAACTTCACAAACTTCCCAAGGCAGAAGGTGAGAAATAATAAAAATTAAGCTTTCCTTGTCTCTGTCCTTTGGTACTAGGGCCTTCCCCTTACCTCTCCCCTTTGGCCTTTGGGCCCCACTCACCCTCTCTGGTAAGGAAAGAATATATCTGCAGTTGCTTTTCTAGCAATCTTGGAGGAGGCATGGCATAGGCTTGACCACGGTAGCCTCCTTCCTTTGCCCACTCCCTAA
This sequence comes from Dasypus novemcinctus, assembly GCF_030445035.2. NCBI lineage: Eukaryota > Metazoa > Chordata > Mammalia > Cingulata > Dasypodidae > Dasypus > Dasypus novemcinctus. The sequence continues at coordinate 82,101,550 of NC_080680.1, read as the reverse complement.
GCCACACTGAGTTCCTTCCCTCAGAAGCATTTGCCATTCCTGCCACTTGCCAAGCCCTTGGTCAACTCTTCTCATAGCATTTTGCTTAGACATTGAAATCCAATAGCCTCATCTGAAAAACAGGGAAAGTCGTGCCCTCGGTGTTTTATTTATCTAGCAAAGTCCTACTCAGGTTTCAACACTCATCTCAGGTCACTCTCCTGGAGAGGTCTCCTCCAGCCTCCCCCTTTTCCAGAATGTAGCTTGACTAGCCTGCTGGCTTCTCTCATGGCCCCATCTACTTTCACCCATCCTTATACTCTTGTCCTCTTAATTAGACGTCTATCTCCCCTTTGGACATGGCATGAGGTTCAAGTGCCATTATGCACTGGCTCCTGGCACAGGGTTGTGCTTCCCTTCCCAGATTGGCCGTGAGGATCAAAAGACTGCTGTGTGGACGCTCACGGAGAGTTTCTCTGCAAAGTCCTTGCCCTCCTCTCTGGAGATCATGACTGTGGAGGTCACTGGTCTGGCCATTAGGGTCAGGGAACCCCAGGACAGCAGGCATCATCCAGCTCCCCCATTGGGTCTGTACTCAGGAGAACAGTAGAAGCTATCCACTCAGGTGGGTGGCCCTTCAGGGCTGGGAAGTAAGCAAGCCCCTCCCTCTCATGCCAGAAACAGCTATGGCCTGGGTGGCCAGAAGGGCTTTAGGGGCAGAGCTTTGTCCCATGTGGGCTCTATCTCTCGGAAGCTGCCCCGGCCAGCACAACCTAGGCAGAGAGGTCTCAGAGGAAATAGGGGAGCTAAGAGCTCGCTAAATGGGCTTTGGTAGAAGGAGCCAGGACAAAATCCAGCTCTGTGCTTAATTAAAAAGAGTGCTTAATCCTTCCCCGAACAGATGCAGATCGCCCACAAAGGAGAACAGAACTGCCAGTGGCCAGGAAGCCCCACAGCCTTATAAACAAGCACTTGGGGCTGTGCAGGGCAGCTCCTCTATGATCTGATACAATGACTGTTGTCAAGGAGGGCTGTTTTTCCTTGTTTTTTGTATCCTTTTCTTCGCATTTTCCTTTGCTACCTAATTTCATGCATCAGAGGTCAAAAGACAAAAGGTCAGGCCTGGTTTAGAGGCAGCAAACTCCCCACCACCAGGAACGTGTGTCCGAGGGAGTGCTTTGAGGCACCGCCTGCAGACACCGACAGGTTTTCATCTTGGACACATTTCCCTGCCTAATTCTCTTTTGTTACTTCATGGGGTACATGGGTCTATGGGCAAATTGCATGAGAAATGAGACACCAACTGCTGTACCAAACTAGGGGGAAAAAGTGCCTCCCTTTCAATTCACCAAACTGTTTCTATCTCACATTTTGCTTGCAAAAATTTGTGCCTCACAAGGAGAAGCCCATATGCCATCTCTCAGTCTGCCTATGCACAGAACCTTGCAAAATGTATGTAAATACAATATATATATATGTAACTCGATACCTATTTCTTCATTGTTTTGCTAGGGGAATTTATAAAGGTTTCTCAAGAAAATTACCAAGAGTTGTCCTAAAAATTGTTTTTGTTGACATTTTAGCAGCATTTTAGTAGGAATAATTTAGTGTGAATATTTTGGTGTGAATTTAGTATAAATATTTTGGTCTCAGACCTCAAATTGCTGGATTTTCTTTATGTGATAGCTATACACTTGTTCATAAAAAGAATACACATTCATGACTTCCCATTAGAAATATTTTCATGATTTAGGGGAAAAAATGACTTTCTTATTCTGTATTCATAAGCCCCCTATTCCAACTTGGGGTATTCCAAATGGCTCTCATCTGCTTGAAGATAAATTAGGGATATCTTTAAAATGTTTTAAGGTAACATTGCGTACATTGTTTGAAGATCTGCCCCCCACCTCCAGTACAAAGTAAAGGGGAAGTTAAGCATTTTGGGGAGTGTCTGACTCCAGTGAGACACAGAGATACATGGGGGCTGGCTGCCTCAAAAGCCCCTTGGACCCAACTCTAGCTCCTTTTTTTTCCATCTTGTTCTGGGCTGAACCCTGGAAGAAGCTATCAGCAAATAGCTATCCAAGTTCCTAAAAATAAGTAATCAGCAGAAACTCAGAAAGATTTTTAGAGCACAATTTTATTTTCACCTGCCCTGAAATACAAATCAGACGCAGATGCCTCTCCTCCCATCAGACTTTGCCCCAAAAGAAAAAAAAAATCAGCCTACAACCTGTCCTGAGACTGAGGTATTCACTCGGTTATCTGCAGGTTCACACAGGGAAAGCACCCTCCTCCTGCTGTGATCCTCTGTCACAGCTCTGAAAATATTACAGAAAAATGGAGAATGCAGTGAGAACACTAACTGCCTATTTAGCGACCCACTTTACTTCCATTTAACATTCTGATCTGCGTTGAAAACTAAAAGAATTGTTTAACCTGTGGACTTGCCCTAACTCAAAATCACTTATGAGGTAGGCTCCTTTATGTTCCAATACTTCATGGAATCAAATTATATCACATTAAAATATTATTAATTTAAGACGCATAAAATGTGAGTCTGGGATGGCACTTGAATATTTAAAGCTTCCATTACACAGAAAAATAGTAGAATAAAGGGGTTGGAGAAGGCTCAGGCTATAAATACTGATGGAAACAAAAACGTCCCACATGTAAACTTTCTTTAGCACAATGATTTTATTTATTACTTACAAATTATGATATCGTTAAATTGAAAGGAAATAAAAAAGAAACAAACTGATTACACTTGTTTTCAAGGTTAAACAATCAGAGTGCCAGTAAATCTTTTCAATGCCACGTTGACTTTGAGGTAATACTGGGTTGTTGGATGTGTTGGCATTTTTTAAACATAACTTTCTGCCTGTTTTCCATATTCATATGTTAGGAACATAACTCCAGGACAGTGAATTTTCCCTCAAAATTCTCCATGTTGCCTTCAAGACGCGTTTCTGTGCGTGTGTATACTGGCAAACACTTGACGTCTTTCCTGTGTACCTGTGCGCTGGAAAGTAATCGTAGAACTGAATTGAATTACTGGGTTTGAGTTGAAAGGAACCTATCTAAACGACCGAAACCCGCGTTCTTTGAGGTTTCTCTCAACAACACGTTTAAAGCAAGAAAGGCGGTAATGTGAAACAACAGCAGTGACCCACCATGAGCACCAGGTCTCCCGAACACAGCCCCATCGTGGTTTTCCAGCGCTACTCGAATATTTCCGGGTAGCGAGTCGCTGGCACACGCGGCCCCAGTGAGCCACCAGCCGGAGCTCGAAGCTCTTTAGTCGCAGAGAACCCCACCTACGGCAGAACCGGGTGATTTGGCCCAAACCGATCCTCAGCCCCTTTCTGCCGCGGGCGCTGCCTGAACAGCGGCGGCGGCGGCTCCTGGTCCGCACTGTGCACTTTTTTGCCTTCCGTGCCCAGGAGGTACCGGGTGGAGAGGTGCCCCCATCCAAGGAGGCGCCGCTCCTAAACAAGCCCTAAGCGGGTACCGCGACAGACCTACTCGCCGCGACTCTGCGTCCACCCTCAACCGTGACAGTGTCCAGGTCCGGCAAACGCAACGGGGCGGGGCGGGGCCGGGCACTGGAGGAGCCGCCTGCCGAAGGTGCGGTGCCACGTGCGCGCTGCGCGGACCCCAATTGTGCGCCTTAAGCATCGGCCCCGGCTGCTCCCGGAACTGGGCCCCTGGCTTTAGGGCGGGGCCTCCTCCTCGGCCCGAGCCTCGGCGTCGGCTCCCACCCACTCTCAGCGCCCGCTCAGCCCTGGAGCCCCAGGGCCATCGTAGGTCCCAGCAGCTTCTCCCAGGGCTCTCAGAGAGGGAGGCCCAGAAGCGAACCGCGGTGGACCAAGCTTTGCTAGGTTCCGGGCTGGGGGTCTTTGGGGCGCCGATCCAGAACTGAGCCCCAGATCCGGCTCCACGGGCCCTGGAGCCCCCGGTGCCTCCTGGGGGAGTGGAAGAACCCGACCTTGGCCCCTCGCCTCCCGACGTCGGCCTCCCCCTCCCTCGACCGCAGCGTCTTCGCTGGAGGGAAGCTCGCAGCGTGCCTAGGCCAACCCCTTCTGCGTCTCTTTTCTTTTCCTGTCACTCTCTGTTCTCGGTTTCTGCTTTCTCCCTCTCACAGAATGCCAGAGCGCACAAGGGCCTGGAGGAGCCTCCGCACCGGTCCCTTTGCTGGGCCTTCAATTTGCCATTCCCCACAGCCTCGCCCCTCTCTCTCCATATTTCTCTCTGAATTCCTCTTCTTTTCTCCCTAGCGTAGCATCGAACAAGCCGAGGTGTGTCGAGGTTGGAGAAGTCTTGGCAACGAGGACAGAAAGGCTGCCTCCTTCTTTTCTCGTAACGTTTCTGGTCACCACAGTTTGGCTTCCTCTTGAGGAGGTGCCCGCGCCGGCCCCACCATGCAGGCCGCCGCTTGGCCACGGCCTCGCTCTCTAGCTGTCTAGGAGCGTGTTCCGGTCTAAATGCATGTCTGCGATTGGGCGGGCTCTCCAAACCGAAAGCTGAGCGGAGTTGGGATCCTAGGGCTGCGGGTGAGAAAGCTGGGATGTGCGGAAGTTCCGACGCCTATCTGCGCCTCGATACCACGCGTCCCCGGCCCCTCGCCTGGTATCTCTAGGGCCGCAGGACCAATTCCGTGTCCGCCGAAGTTATTCGCCACCTGCTCTACCGCGGAAGTCACTACTCCTGCCCGACGCTGCTGGAGTCGGGGCAGCCGGAAGCGCTCTGGCCAGGAGCAAGGGACCGACCGCCACCAGCAGACAGAATGGACAAGGGGACGGCGACTGGATCTGGCACCCCGGTGAGGGGGATTCTGAATTTTGACTCGGTCGCTAGTGCCGTAGGAGCCGCCGGATTGTGACCAGGAACTGGCGCCCCCTCAGGAACGCGCGTTTGTTTCGCGTTCGCCCCCAGCGCGGTGGTGCAGGGGTCAGATATTTCGGAGCACGGCGAGCCCACCCTTCGTGACGCTTGGCCTAATCCTCCGCTATTCCTGGCTGCGGGCTGGGAAGGAGTTGTGGCTGGTGTCTCGTCTCTGAACCAAATGCCCCACAAAGCCAAAATACACACGCACAATTCGCCAAAGCAGCTCACAAACACAACAAAAAGTCAACACACGAAAACATAAGCCCCTTCCCAACACGCAGCTCGTCAAAACAAAATCAAAACAGAAGAAAACAAAACCCTCACAAACACAAACTTCACCTAACGCCACATACACAAACGACATCTACTAATACAAAATCGAAACAGCTCAGAAGGAAAAGCCTTTCAAACGACGCTCAAAACGGCAGCCCACAAGGACAGAGTACAAAAATCTCACAAAACACAAAACAAAACCCAACCAACCAAAAGACCCAGACCCACAGAGCAAAACCCGCTAAAATCAAACCCACGAAAACACAACGCGCAAACACGCCGAAACAAAAGACTCTCGTAAATAATGAAAAGAAAGCTCAAAGAAAACAAACAAAACAAACCCTGTAAATAGAAAAAGCTCCAAACAATTCCCACCCCTAGCCCGGGGTGAAATGTCAATTCCGGGAGGGCTTTTGATCTCCAGGCGGGGGCAGGCCGCTCCTCCCCATCGCAGCCTCCTGGCGCGGGCGAGACCGGAGGGCGGCGAGCCCGGCTGGGGCCCGGCAGGCAGCGGAGGGAAAGAGCTGCGCGCTCGGTGGCGGCCAGAAATCAAATCGCCCGGGCAGGGACCGGGTCCCGCAGGCTGTAGGGAGGAGGCGGCGCAGGGGGTCTGCGCAGACCACTTGATGGGGGGGCCGCACCGGAATCCACAGCCACGTTTCCGATTGTGGCGAAATCTGCTCAGTGGATACGGGATGTCCGGTGCCCGCCGGGGCCCCCCCTTTCCTGCAGCTCTGGGCTCTTCCCCCTAGGTTGCGGCCCAGCCTCGTGACCACCCCCTCCAAAAAACAAACAACACTCTGGCTGGGGACGATTCATTCTCCGAAACTGCCATTGTCCGGCGGGCCCAGAGTCCTCCTGCGAAGCGCTCCCCCGCCCTGGAGAACATTGCCCCTGCGACCACCCCGCAGCGGGGCCCCACGGACTTCCAGTGGCCCTGCGGAGCAGCTGGACTGCGGACTGGGGAGGGGGAACGGGAAGGAAGCCCTGAGCTTGGGCCGTGGAGAGCGGGCTGGACGTGCCACACCTCTACCTGGTCTTTCTCAGGCTGGGTTCCCCTGTGGAATCAAGCTCTGGGGAGTCGGGGACTCCTCAACTCTCGGGGGTCGAGGGCCGAGGAATTCCATTTATGGGCCAGGGTAAGGTGTCCGGGGTTCCTGCCTCTCTCCAGGACCTTCTGAAATGGTTCTGCTTTGCCCGAGTGCTCCAAAGCCGAGGCCTGGATTTTATCTCCAGCATTTCACAGCTTAACCTATATGCTTCGGGCCAGAAGGGGACTCGGGGCAGGGAGGGGCTTTGTGACCCGAAGGCTGAAGGGTACCTGGGCGCTTTAGGATTCTGGCGCTGCCCAGGTATCAGAGGCCCAGCCACTGTATTGGAGCTGCAATTTGGGGTGGGGGTGAAATGGCTGGGAGCCCTGGGAGCGGGCGCCGCCCTAGGGGTGAATCTGAGGGTATTGGAACGCCCCCTCCGGGCCTGGCAACACTGCTCACTTTTGCACCCCCTTCAAAAGCACCTGCTGGGCGGAATAATTTCTTTAAAAAACAAAAACCCGGCCTGCTCTCGCCTACGCGACGGATTTGTACGTGGAGGCTCACTGGTCCCCGCGTCTTGGCGCGGAGGCCTCAGTCCCGAAACGAAGGGCATGGTAGAGGGTGCGAGCGCTAGGCCCGGGCTCGGCTCTGCTCTGGCCCTTCTCGTATACTCGCGGGCTAGCTGCCCGCGCGGTCTAAAGCCATCCTTCCCTTCCCCCGCCCCCTATAAAAGTCCGGGCAGTGTGGCAGCTGCCTTGCTGCTCTCCCGGCCTCGCGCACGCCTCGGGCCCGGTCCGCCCCGTCTGGCCTGCGGAGCTGGCCCCGCCACGCAGCGCCGACACTCTCTCCTTGCGCGGGACTGGCGGTGCGGGGCGGCGCGCTGGGGGCGCGGCGTGTCTGGGGACATCTTGTGATGTTGGCGAGAACAGGACATGATCTCACATGGCGAGAAGCTCTTTAGTTCCTTAATCATTTCACGGTGCCTTCGGACGCTTTTTTTCCACCTAAAACGTTTAGTTTCAGCTCAGTGATCAGCTACCCCATCTCGGCGGGGGAGCGGAAGGCTTGAATTATTCCGACCTGTGAGCGGCCCCGGGCACAAAAAAAAAAAAAAAAAAAAAAAAAGGCACACACACAAAAAAGTGGAAACTTTTTCCCTGTCCATTCCACCAAGTACTGAAAAATCAAAATGGATTTAGAGAAAAATTACCCGACTCCTCGGACCGGCAGGACAGGTAGGACCGCGATTCGGGCTCCACTCGTGCTGACTGCGGGACACAGCCCCGCGTTGGCCCCCATGCATGGCTGTCTGGGGGGAGGAGGGGTGCGCGGCATTTTCTCAAGGATTGACTGTATGTCTCTCAGTGACATGTTTGTATGTCTTTCTGCCAATCTGTTCACAGGCTTCTGTATCAGTCCAAGAGTCCGCGACTTTGCCTGTTATTCTGTTTCTGAATGTTTGCGTGGGTGCCTGTTTGAGGGTCTATGTATTTGGGTGTTATATGTGTTTATATTAGGGACTCACGCGTGTATATGAGCAGTGATGTGTTTATGTGTCCCTGTATAAGTATTATAAAATGTCTAAATGGGTGTCCAGAAGTTTGTGTGCCTATGTGCATCTTTATACCCGTGTGTGTTAGCGTGTGTTTATGGTGTGTATGTTCTTTTGAGTATCCAAAATGTGTGTCCATAAGCAGCATATGTATAATTTGAATAAGAGTCCGAATGTACATCTATTCTTTCACTGGTCTATGTTCACCTTTCATATCCCAAGTGATTTTATAAGTGAGAAACTAGTGGTTACACCGACCCCTCCATATTTGAATGGCAACAGCTGTCCACTCTGTACGTGCCAATGCACACAAAAACGCCTGTCTGTAAGCACAGAGATGGGTCTGGGGTCTAGAGCAGTCAGCTGTGTTGAGTGTGTGCACAGTCAGCCTCAAGTCTCTGTTAGGCGACTGATGCAACAGTGTAGGTGTGTATTCAGGGTGTGCAGCCCCTTCATGTGTGGTACACACTGCTTCACTCCATGGGCACTGTGGAGCCTACCATTTGTACAAAAGTGTCTCCTGTGATAGACGGGTGAGAGTGAGCAGCCTCCTGGCTAGTCGTGACATTTCTAAGGGCCCCCAGCTTCCCTTCACTTTCACCTAGACAGCCTCTGACACTGGTGTGTGTGTGCAGGCTCGGTGTACTCAAGTTTTATTGTCCCGCCAATGGCAAAGAGCACAGGTGGGAGGATGTCTGTGCCCAACCTGGACATCCAGCTCTGGCTCCTGTGTGCCTTCCTGGAACAGGGCCTAGTATGTTCCTTCTACAGGCCCAGGCAGTGGGCAGCAGGCTGTGCTTATGTCTGAGAGGAGGGGCAGATGGCAAGAAGACTCTGTCCGCCATGAGACACAAGCCCTAGCTGGGGTCCTCTTTCAGTCATCAGGCCACATGTGCTAACCCCCACGCAAACACACCCTGGGTTCTGACAACGGCCTCCCTTTCCTAGGTTCCTCTGAGATCTGTGAGCCCCGACCTCCACCCTTGCCCTAAATACAGGTCAAAGGGCAGAGAGGGGTGAGCTTAGATCCCAAACCTTGGAAAACTCCCTGGGGATAGATGTGTTTCCAAACTTGTGACTGAAGAGAAGTGAGGGAAGAGATCTAAGAGGCCGGGATGGAAGGGGAGGAGGCAGCCAAAGATTCCGAGGGTTACGGCCCAGGAAAGGAAAACTGGACACCCCCTCCGCTCCATCCCCTCCCTCTAGCTGGCCCTTTTTCTCCGGGCGTCGGATCCCTCATTACTTGCGACTCTTAAAGGCACCTACACCCGGGACTCGGGGTTGTGTACCTGCCGAAGCTGGGTGGGAGGCGGCTGAGGGTCTGGACGCGGTCTGCGCGGGCCAACCGGGCGCCTTTCCCAACTAGCGGTCTACGGTCTACGAAGAATGTAATTCACGGCGGTCGATGGGCCCTTTGATTAGTTCAATCGCCTGAATAATCGTTTAATCAATAAAGCATTTCATTCCTCTGCGCGGTGGCTCAGGTTGGGGCTGGGGTGGGTATCCCGAGGCTGGCCGGAGCTAAAATCTGGAGAGCCACGCCCCCTCCTCACGACGGGTTGGGGTGGGGGCTGCCTGTCCGGAAAAAAAAAGAACTGAGCAACACAAATGACACTGTACTTCTACTTGTCCTCAAGTGTCTGGGCCGGGGCTGTGGGAAGAGGAGGAGGCTGGGAGGTTAGTGAGGCTAGCGCTCAAAGGGGCATTGAGGTCCACTTTTTGCGCGGGCTTCTTTCCTCCCCCAACTTCGAAAACATTTGGGCGCTTGAACCTACCTTTCCTTCTTTCAGAGGCATAATCCATCCTTTCCCTGTACCTCAGTTTTCCCTATCAGTGGAGAGGGGTTATGTCCTTTTAGCCTTAAACTGAGTATCTAGGAGCCACTGAAGGATCCTCTCCTCTACCTTCTTCCTTGTGAGAGGGACAAATTGAGTTCCAGAGAGGGGCAGGGACTTGTCTGAGTTCATAAGGCAAGAGGGATGGTGGGAATAGGTCTGGAAGGCTATTTTCCCCCCTTAGACCTCTCATTCCTACTGGGAGAGGACATAGATACCCCTACCTCCTTTGGAGAAACACTATATTGGACGAGCTACCTGGGTGGGAACAGTGGGGTCCCAAGGCCAGGAGGAATGGAAGTAGACTCTATACTTTCAGACTGGGCATTGCTGTCCAGGCTCTCACCTCTGGAACAAGCCCATGGGTGAAGTAATAATTCTCTCTTCACCGAACTTCATCTCACAGAGCTTTGTGAGGCTTCATCTCAAGGAGCTGTTCTCACCATTAGACACCCAAGGAAATTGAGACCCTAGAAGAAGGGGCTGTGGACCTTACTTCTTTGGGAGAGGCAGCAGTGATCCCATTGGCCCAGGCTTGTGTGCATGCTGATAATGATGACAAACCCTGACAAAGGCCATTTACATGGTTCTGGGAAAACTTGGCCAAAATCCCTCTTTTCTTCTCCCCTCTCCTCCCCCATTCCCACAAACAGCTGCAGTCCAGGCAGGCGAGACATCTTATCAAGACACAGATACCACATAGGAATAGACTGTGCCCAGAGCTAGCTGTGTGACCTTGGGTCAGTTGCTTTCCCTTTCTGATGCTTTTTTTGAGAGTTAGGTCTTTTTGGGAATGAGCAACTGATCAGAGCCCTGTAAGCCTTACTTTCCCCAAACAAGAGCAGGAAAATGGGCTGGGCTAGGGTTGAGGGAGTCAATCTCAGGCTCAGAGAGAGCTATCAGCAGCTTCAGCGCCCTGGCACCCAGGTAACACTGTGCACTGTAGGGGGTGAGGGGGAAAGGGAACTTCTATCAAAAGGGTTTTGTTTGTTTGTTTTTGGCTTCTCAGAGATTCTCAGTGGCCTTTCAATTGCAAAACTTTGAAAGGGAATACTATTTACATAGATTGAGTTCCACCCTGGATGAAACAGCTCTAAGTTCTGTGCTGCTGGGAGAAGGAAACCCCGGGACGTACACAGCAAGGCCCAACCACACGTAGCGTGGCCTCCCTGGGGCTCGGGCTGCGGCTGGTAGACTTCAGCAGGCAGGACTGAGGTGTGGGAGCTCGCCGGCTCGGCCAGGAATCACTGTATAATCTTGCGCTAGTCATGGACCCTCTCTGAACTAGGGGGCCAGGCTATCAGACCTGGTCCCACCCCTTGGGGTTGTAAATTCCCGGAGGCCCATCCTCTGCGGCGCTGAATAATCCCACGCAGAGGAGGCAAGACTGGCGCCCCCAACTCCCTCTGCCTGGCACATTATGCGGTGCGGGAGAGCTGCTCTGAGAGCGCAGATAAGGCTGGTCTTGTGGAAGCCAAGCAGCTACCGAAGTCAAACACCCATTGTGTGAAATGGGAAACCTGGGATACTTCCCTTTGGGAAATATCAGCGATTCCATCCCACCCAGGGAGTGCCCTGGGGATTCTGTCCAAGCTGCACAGGTATCAGAAGGGACTCAGACTGTGCAGTCATATTTCCGCCGAGTTCTTTGATTTGGCACCACACACACACAGGCACACGCACAAAAAATGGCCCCACCATCTCTGGAGATGCTCTGGAGAAGCACTTCTGAGAAAGAGATTCCTCGCCCACAGCCTTTACTCTGCCCGGGAGCCCTTGTGTGACCTTGGGCAAGTCGCGTCGTGCCTCTGGCCCTAAAGCTCCGCCTCTGTAGAATGGGAAAAAGCATAGCCTCAGGGCCCCTTTCCCTGGAAGAGTTTAGAATCTGGGTTTGTAGGCTCTAGCTCCAGGAGCTCTGCATCCTGCCTCTTGAACGGGAACGCAAAGCTGCCACATCAGGTCTAGTTACTTTGAATTCCAGTCTCTTCTGATCCGTCGGGCACCAGCGCACACGCAGAGAGAACACAGGAACTCTAACTCATCCGGGTCCGATTTTCCTGCTCCAAGGCGGGGGTGGGCTGGGGGGGTCGTGGACAAAGATATGAACAAGCAGGGTTCCAGAGAAAGGAGTGATAACACTGGCACCCCATCCGGGTGCTCACGGCAGCCTCTCAGACCCCGAGAGTCCACCCGAGGCTGTTTTTCGCAGCTGTACCTGGGGCGTGGGAAAGAGTGACAATATCAGAAACTTTTCTACCAGTCAGGGGCAACTGGGTCTGGGACAGGGACAAAGGTGAACCTGAGGACCACAGACCCAGCGCAGGGTTATGAGAAGTGGTGGCAGGAGTAAGAAGAGGGGGCGGGGGCAGGGGAGAAGGTCCAGGGAGAGGCTGAAGTGAGAGATTGACGTGGGGTCCTCCTATCCGCCTAGGGTCAGCCTGTGTCTTGAGTGGGCCCCTCAGAGCCCTTATTTTGGTGGATTCATTTTTAATATTAGAGGATCATCACTTATGATTTTGAAATGGGGGGTGTTGGGGTCCCACCAACTGCTGGGGCAGGGATTTTCTCAGTATCTGGTGCTAGGGCCACCACAGGCACCCACAGAAGTATCATTGCCTAGGTGAAGGCTGCCACATACTTCCCATTTTAAGATCTAGTTTCTTTGATTGTAACCCCAGAACCTCACACGCCCAGGAATCCAAGACTCACTGGCCAAAGACCCTGCCCTTCTAGGCCAGGAGAATTCTACAAGAAATCCACCCCTTTAGTCTTAAAAGTGACAAGAACTTCCCAGAGGGAACAGGTTTCGCCAGACAGCTGGCAGTTACAGTGTTGTATCCCACCGACGTCGCTAAGCTGTATACCCTTGCAGATAGACGCATCTGGGTGCCGGTTTCAGGGACCCTCATTAGTGCTGGACTGGGTTTCATTTGGTTCCCAAGAAGCAAGCGTCTGACGCAGAATTTTCCCTGCCACAGAAGCCTCCAGTGCTCATCACTAGCACCCAACCCGTCTGGCAGCTCTGGGTCTGAGGCTGGAAATAGGGCCCATGACCCAGTGCTTGGTCAATGTTGTCCAAAGCCTCAGATCGCCCCCTCCCCCAGGAGGAGGAGATTCAGAATTGGGAAACCTGTGGGAAGAATGGGGGGAGGGGGAGAGGAGGCAGAGGCAGTTTAGTAGACTCTTAATAAAATTGGGTAATAATTCTGCTGGAAGGAATCTTCCTTAAAGATTAGTTAAGCCAACTCTGCCCATTTTACAGATGAGGAAACTGAGGCCTATAATGGGAAGATATGGACAGTCCGAGTCCATCACGAGTCTGGTGGAGTGTAGATTGAAATCGAGATCGTTACTGCAGTCCTTATCTTCCTACGACATGCGATTTTTTTCCTAGAGACCATTTTCTTCCAGTTTCCCACCCCGCCTCTGCTGACCCCAGTCTCTCAGGGTATTCCAAGATGCCAATGTCGAGGCCAGGGAGGCCGGGACCCAGCAGGACCAGCCGCGGGACTCTCGGGGCATTGCGTGGGCCCGCTTCCACTTCCCGTGTGCTCCGCGCTCCACTAGGCCTTCGCCCCGCGCGTTTGTCAATGAACGTGGCGCCGCGGCCTGGGCCCCGCCCCCTATTCTCTCCCATTGCCCAGGTATCCACTAATCAGGCGGAGCCCGCGGGTGGCTCGGCCAATGGGGCGGTGGCTCGGGCCAGGGCCGGCTGCCACTACTCTGATTGGCTTAATGGAGTGTGATTGGCAGGTTGGCCTTCCCGCCCCGCCCCCGCCCGGAGGGAGGCTGAGCCCCGGGCGGCGCTGTCCACACGCAGCGGGTCCTGAAAGCGGCTCCGGGGCGGCGCGGTGGCGCACTGTGCGCGCCGAGCAGGCGGAGGGCTAGCGCCGGCGGCGGCGGCGGCAGCGCAGGCAGTCAGAACTGGCAGCGGCTCCATCTCATCACCGGCCCCGGCAGTCCCGGAGGCCTTGGTGGCGGGGACCCTCTGTTCTCTCCTCTGTCCCTCGCCCCACGCCTGGGGCAGGCGCGGCGGCCGTCCCGGAAGAAGCAGCTGAAAGACAGTCGAACCAGACCCCCGAGAGAGGGCAGCGGGGCCCGAAGAGTTGGTAGGCGTGAGGCAGAGACCAAGGCGAGGAGGAGCCCGTCGCTGTCGTCCCCATTCCTGGTCCCAGCCATGGGGGAACAGCAGGGGCCGCGGGAACTTTGAAGGCAATGGGTTCCGAGGTGTGAGGGCTCCCGGGGACTCCGGAGTCCCAGCTTCAGCATCAGTGGCGGAAGCATCTCCGAAACCGCCCGGGCCCCAGCGCGGCCAGAGAGGAAGTTCTTTGCAACTTTGTCTGAGACGTCGGAGAGCCAGGTGGAGAGGGGCTGAGGGGGCGAGCCCGAGCCTCAGAGACTCAAAGAAGCAGAGAGAGAGAGAGAGGAGTCGGCGGAGTCCAAGGGGTCAAGGAGAGATCCCCGAGGCAGTGGGGCTGAGGAACCAGCCTGGCAGCCTCCGGGCCTCACTGCCCCTGAGCGAAACGGAGGGCCGTGTGTCCCGCCGGCTTCCTCAAAGCCGTTGCTACCCGGAGCCGAGAACTCCTAGCCGTCCCAGAGGCGGGCCCCTACACTATGCCCCCCACGCCGCGGGCGCCTCGGTCGCTGCTACCCCGGGCCGGGCCGGGAGCCGCTGCTTGAATCGGCAGGGGAGTGAAGCCAGCCGGAGCTGAATCCCAGCTCCCAGCCCGACCGCACTAGCACCGGTTCCCGCCTCTCCGCGCCGCTCTTGGCGATCTGCGGCAAGGCGGCTCTGAAAGAGGTCCCAAAGCCACGGCAGTGTTTTCTGAGCCCGGCTCGCACGGTGCCCGGCCTGGTGGCGCGACTTCCTAGCCGCCCTAGGCAGCCCCTTGGCGCCGGGAGGCGGCGGCGTGGCCCGGCCTGCAGTCTGGAGCGCCCCGATGGAAATACACTGTAAGCACGACCCGTTTGCATCCATGCATAGTAAGTAGGCGGCGAGCTCGCTTCTCTCACTCTCCGGCTGGGACGGGGTTTGGGGGTACCGGACAGCGGGGAGGTACCAAGGCCAGGAGGATCAGGACCTCTGAAGCCGCGCAGCCAACTTTGCAAAGTGCAGGGCTCCCAGGCAGGGATGTGGAACGACGTGCTAGTCACCCAGGCCGGAGGACCTGCCACCAGGAATCCCGCCTCCAACAACACTTAGAGTAGGCGGCGAGCTGCAGCGGTGTTCGGGGGCTCGTGCGGCGACATCCCAGCGCGCCCGGATCATCCCGGCTCAGGCCCGGAAAGGGCTCCAGGCCGTGCGGGTTGGAGGGCACGAAATTGTTGGGAGAGGTCAGTCTGAGTCACCCCAAACCCCAAGGGTGAAACGCGCACATTTAAGAGTCGCAGGATTAACCAAGGCTGGGGTTTGGAGGGGAAGGAGGTCCCCGACCAGGGTCTGTGGGCTTGTTTGTGTGGAGGAAGAGGTTGAGAACTAAGGGAGGACACCCGGTCTAGGGCTCTGAAGGCGTCCTGGAGTTGAGGAGGGTGCTTTGAAAAATCAACGAAGTAATGGTTCCTGAGCTGAGCTTGTTTAGGAGCCGGCCAGTATGTCCAGAGATCCTTATATAGAGGCTTCTCTACTTAAAAAAAAGAAAGGAAGGGAAAAGAAAGAAGAGAGAGAGAAAGGAAGGAAGCAAGAAGAGAAGGAAAGAAGGGAAGGAAGGAAGAAAGAAAAAAGTGAAGCCAATTAGTCACCTTCTGAAACAGGCAGCATGTGTAGGAGGCGGGGAAGGTCATTTTGGGCGCAGGCAAGGCCCTCCTGGCTGCCTGACCCGCGGGGATCCTGCCAGTTCACCCACTAGCACGGCCTCCTGTGAGATGAGCGCTCCTCTCACGGTGAGTTAATGCCGGATTAGATTCGGAGATTTCAATTCCAAGTGTAACGAATTATGGTTCCCTTCTGCGTGCTGCAGAGCCGGGCCGGAGCAAGGGGCCAGGCTTTGGCAGCGTCCAGCGGAGTGCCGGCCTCTGGTCCCCGGCGGCTGCAGGTCAGGGAGTTGTTCTGGGGCTGGGGCCCCGTTTCCCTCAGACAGCCGGGAATCCATCTTCCCAAGCCGCGGATCCCCTATTTAACAAAGACAGCAGAGACCCGGCTGGAGAGAAGGAGAGCCTCTGGGGCCGGGTATGTCCGCACTGGAACTGGAGGCAGAAGCTGCCCGGCAGGCGGGGGAAGGCTGGTCTAGGCGGCCGGTGCTGGTTGCAGGCAGGTCAGTTTTCCTTTGTGTCAATTTCCTGAGTCCGAGGTAATTCACAAAGCGGTGGGGAAATTTGTGCCGAGAAGTCAGCGGATTCCTCCGTTCCCAGCCCAAATCATAACCTACTGTTTGGGGCCTGAGCCTAAACGGTTTCCAGGCTGTGGAGACCCCAGCTTCCTCGGCAGCCTTCTTTCTCCTCCGCGGAATTGACTCTGATCTCGAAGACTGAGTCAGAAAACAAATGAGTTGGGGGCAAATTCTCTGAGAGGTGAGCAAGCCCTTGGCTCAGTCCAAGAGCAATTGGGGGGCACAGTGGGGAGTGCCAGCCCACACTTCTGTCCTTGCTGGTGAGTGTCCATGGCCCTCTCTGCCTCCTCTGTGCAGAACCCAGCAGCCCAGAGGTCATGCTGGGCCCTCCTCGGGGAGATAGCATCAGACCCTGTGGTCTCCCGGCTGTGCATCAATGTGGAGAAGGCAGCTCCTTCCAAGGGCGGATTAGCCAGTAGCTAATGCCTATGTCTCTGTCCCTCCTTGCCCAGGCCTTCGTCTGTCCCCCAACCCGGGGATGTGCTCCCTCCTCCCATTTTCAATCTCTGGGCAGCTCAGTGGGGGCTGGGCCCCAGCCAGCCTGGCTTGCAGAGCTGGTGTAAGCCCTTTGCTTCTCTTGGTTCTGATCTCAATACTGTCTGTTTGCACAGTGTGGGCCTGCTTTGGGGCGCCAACTTACTGGTAACTGGGGTGGGGTGCAGTAGGTTCTGGGAGGTGGTACGGGTAATAAGCATCCAGACCAAGTCCCACCTCCTCATCTTCCTTCCCTGGCTCTGGTCAGTTTCTCGTACCCCACCCCTGCCCCCCACCAGAGCAGGACAGCTTCAGTAGGGAGGTGGTGTATGTGTGTGGGAAGGGCAGGCAGTGCCAGGAAATGAACTTCTGAAGTCCCCTACCTCCATTCCTATTCTAGGCTCATCATTCTCACCAGCACAATGGCCTCCTGTCCCCCTCCCCAGATGTTTACTGCCCCCAGGTATGTTACCAGCTATAAAGCAGTTTTCAGCCTATCTCCTACCTGAGCATCCCCTAACCCTTCACCTACACCCATTTTACAGAGCATGATATTCAGGTCAGAGAGACAAAAGGACTGACAGAAAGTTCACATGGGCAAAGCTGACTCTTGGGTCTTCCTGACTTTCTGATGGAGGCATAAAAATGAGGCTTTGAGGATTCACAGAAGGGAAGGAGGAGGGGCTCAGATACTGAAGAGACGACAGTGGACTGTTGGGATACAGGTACACGCATGGATGAGGCTCTCTCGCTGTTTGCTCCAACCCTATCTGTGTCATGGCCCAACTGTCCCTGTGTGTCGGCACTTGCCTGAACATTAGAGGGTCCATTAGGGAGATTTCATCCCTGTTCTTTTTAAGATTTTATTTATTTATTTCTCACCCCCCCCCCCCATTGTTTGCGCTCACTGTCTGTTCTCTGTGCCTGTTCTTTTTCTGTGTTTCTATTTGTCTGTATGCCCCTTCATTCTTTTTCTCTGGTGTGTCTAGGAAGAATTTCAGTGACCCTGTGGGTCCTGGAGTTCAAACTGTGACTGAATCAGCAGACCCTACCCCACAAGACCCTGTGCCCAGCCAGGGTCTTTGGGGTGTGAGCAGAGCCCCTGGATGGGCAGCTATCCTTCTCAGGGCCCGAGGAGCATCTGTGGAGGCTGACCCCTCCCAGACCAGAGCCACAAAGGCCCTGGGGCATCAGCAGTTCATCCTCTCCTGCCTCCTACCGCCCTTCAGACCCTGCGGCCTGTCCTGTGGGGGCAGGGCTATGTTTCCCTTGTAGCTGTGTGTCTGTTTCCTGGTCTTTGCTTGGGTTTGCTTGCATCTGTCTTTGTGTCAGTCTCTCTCAATTCTACGTGCCTCTGAAAAGTGTAGTTGAGCCGGTTTTACTCCCCTCCCCCACTCCCCATGGGATGAGCCCTCACCCAGCTGTGGTCCACAGGAAGTAGAGGCTGGGACTTGGGTCCTCCAAGGAGAGGCTGGGCTGGAGGTGGCACCCCAGAAAACAAAGTTCCCCTTCCACGGAAGTGCCCTGTCCTCCAGATGCCCCTTTACTGGGCTTCCTCAGGGTCTCTTCTCCCTGCCTCCTGCTGGGCACCACACTCACCTTTCTTTGCTTTGCCTCACCTGGCTTCTTCCTTCCTGTTTCAACTCCTCTGCCTTCCTAACCTGCGGCTTCCCTTCCAGACGCTCTCTCCTTGTTACCCATTTCATTTCGTTCCCATTCTTTATACCTTTAATACACATGCCTTTCAGAGCCCCCTTTATTCTCTTTTCCTCTTTTCTTTCCCTCTCCAGCATCCCTGATCTCAGGCTTCAGGATTTACTTCCTCCCAGTCTCAGGGTAAGTGGGAGACATTGCCCTCCTCAGACCACAGTTGTGAATCTCCGCGACACCACCCTCAGAAGAGTTCTGTTGGGTAGGACCGTGACAGGCAGAGAGGCCAAATGGGTCTGGGGCCTTTCCAGAAAGTTGAAGGAAGGAGGGGACCCCAGGTGGTCCTGGATTTGGTGTCAGCTGTGCACTTGTGGATCAGACTCCAGAAGAGCATTGAGGGCCCAGCCTTTATGACCAAGGGTGCAGATTTTGGGGGCTTGCTGTCACCTAGACTGACCAGATTCCAGGGGGACCCTTAGGCTGTTTCTGTGGCACAAAATGGCCCTCAAAGCTCAAAAGTGTCCTGCAGGACTGCTCTTGGAATTTAAGGTTGTCGCTGTGTTTTATGAAGAAAGTCTCAATTGCCAGTGGTATAGAGAACAAGCTGTTGCAGATGGGCTACTGTGCGTGGGCTCCCGGGTCATCTCAAAAGCTGGGTGCTTTTTAGCTTCCTTTCACTGTCCTTTGTCCTCTCAGATGAACTCATACCAATTTTGAATTTACTTTCTTCTACTTAAATACAGACTGTTCCCCAAAAAGCCGTACTGGGCTTTTTTAGTAGGTGCTCCCAGCCCCAGAACAAAGCCTTCTTAAGGCCCTTGACCAGGATGACGGCAGTCTTTCTGTTTCAGGTGAATTATACAATTGTGTTCCTAACTGCAAAATCCTGTTGCAGATGGTTTTCCTTTTTCTTATGTCTGGAATGTTTTAGAGCAGTTAAAACTAATTAAAGCTTATTTTGAAAATCGGAGAGAAATTCACCTTAGAACTAGAACTAAGTACTGTGGTTATCTGTAGAATTGTGTTTTTCCTTGAATAAGCCTGAGCATGGACATTTTGGGAAATAGTCAATTCTGACTCTCATCGGAAACTTTGGTGAATTGCTTTGACAGTTTTTAGGAAATAGGTTATGTTATGGGCATTTTGACCCCCTCCATTTCAGATGTTGCTCATGAACCTGGATAACAGTTGAGTGTTGGGTGAAAATAACAGCTGAGAAGAGGTCATTCTTTCATGTTTTAGACTTGTGGCGTGAACATGTGTGTGAACTCTGAGGTGCCTTGGCTTCCTTGTACACTCCTGGCCCAGCCAAGTTCCAGTTTAGGAAGAGCTTTTCTCCTCTCCCTGGGCCTCTGAACTGCTAGCAGCATCAGTAAATGCATGGCAATGCCAGGTAGTGACTGATCAACAGCTACGAGGTCAATGACCTTGCTATCCTGGCGCATTCTGTGCTTGGCTCTTCATTTAGTTGGATCCCCTTTTCCCTCCGATGAACCCTGATGTAAGGGAGGAGAGCTTACCGGGTGGAAGAGATATTTTGTTGCATTCCTTTTACTTAAAATCTGTGTAAAAAAAGCTACGGAATAACTTTCCCCGACTCATTTATTTCTCCCTGAATCCAATTAAATCTGCTCATCAATTGCAAAACATTTCAAAATTCCAGGGAAATGCCTTTTTACCAAATCCTGATATAGTGAAGTGGAATGTGCCACGTGTGGAAGATCTTCCGACCCATTTCTTTTGTGTGCTTTGAGAGGGTACAGTGGTCAAGTCTGCCTATCAGCCTCACCTTCTTGAAGAAAGGCTTTTTATCGAGGCAGTTGGGTTTTGTTTCAGTACTCTGTAGATGCTGTTGAAATTTCTTTTTTCTTTTAAGTCCTTATCCCTTGGGTCAGATCGCTGAGTTAAAAAACAAACAAACTGAGGTCTAGGTGTATTTGTGTAGTCCTTTTCACTTTTAATAACATTTGTTAAAAGGAAAAGAGTTTCATTGTTTTGTTTTGTTTTCTCCTTAAGTTTGGTGTACTTGAAATGTATTTTCTCCCCAGGATCTGTTAGACCTCAGCATCATGTAATAACTTGTATGCATTTAATATAGTTTTTGTATAGTCTTTACACATTCCACTGTTTAAAAAAAACAGAAATTACAAGGAAAATGCTATTAACTCAAGGAGCCCTAGTGTGGGGATACTTGCTGTCAATAGCTCAATTGGCTGGCTGAAGACAAACAAAGGCTAAGATTAATTTTTAAAAGGCATCTGGGGTGCTCGTGTAGTATTCAGTGTCTGACTCCAAGCACGAGGCACCCAGCCGGCCTGCCGATTCTCATCAGAGGAGCCCTGGGGCTCACAAAGGTGCTATGTTCTAACCCCTCTTTCCCTTCCCTTTTGTTTCTGATCTGTTTCAGGACATGGAGGAGTGAATCAGCTTGGGGGGGTTTTTGTGAACGGACGGCCGCTCCCGGATGTAGTCCGCCAAAGGATAGTGGAACTTGCTCATCAAGGAGTCAGGCCTTGTGACATCTCCAGGCAGCTTCGGGTCAGCCATGGTTGTGTCAGCAAGATTCTTGGCAGGTAAAGGCAGGAGCTGTAGGCTTCTCTTGATTTTTCAAATAAAGACCTAAAACATACCCCAGCAGCTGTTCAATGTGCCAGCGGCCTAGTGACAGGCATGGTGGCACTCCTATCCACAGGCCCAGTACTTTACAGTTTGCAAAGCGCTTTTGAGGGCATTTGACTCAAAGTAGCCCCAGCAGGCCTCTGTTTCAAGTGACATATGGAATGGGGTGACTGACATGTTTTCTGAAAAGGACAACGTGTTTTTTGAAAGACCGGTAATTATTCTAAGGAACTCAAGAGCAAGAGGCACTTGGGAATTTCCTACACACATCTTAGGTGAGCCCGGGGCTGGGATAGGGCTGGGTGGAAAATCCACAAGTCGTAGAATCACTCAACCAGAGTTCAATGTTTCATTTTAAACGGTTTCAAAAAACATTCCAATTTTAACAGTCTGTCGTCATTTTCAGTTTTGGGTGATCATCAATCCTCTTATGTTGGTCTGCAGTATTTTCCTTCTATATGTTTTGTTTTTCTTCATAGTGACAGGCAGCCTAAGTATATAATAAACTAGAGAGGAGAAGAAACAAAACAAACACCAACCCTCACATCTGACATTTGAAAGTTGCCACTTGACCCGGCGATTTGCTGCAAGCAAAATACTAACAATGGCAAAACTCCCTCAGGGCTGTACAGTCTTTTAGCGCTCCCGTTTATTTTCTCCGTGGAGCCTCAGCACGATCCAGGGAAGCATGTTGTGAGATGAGGAAACAAACTGAGAGACGCGAAGTGACTGACCCCAGGTTCACCTGACTGGTCAGTACTCGGGTTGGGGTGAGACCCACTGGACCTTGACTAGAACAGTCTCATCCCAACATACCCCCAAAACAAGGCCACAGGTTTGCTCCCAGGCATGTGCTGTGGTTATAGCTCTGCCCTGGCAGGCAGGACATGCTCAGATTTAGCCACACATTGCTCTCTCAGTATCTCTCTCGGGGGTCCTGTAGTTTGCATTGTGGTTTGGGAAAAGATGCCTGAATAGAAAAGAAATATTTTGAAGTATGTCAGTGGCATTGTGACTTTCTGCTTGCTCTTTCTCTTCCATCTGATGGAATTTAAGGAATTCTCTCAGGTAGAGGGAACAGCAATTTCTAATAACCTTGAGGGGCCGTGCTTCAGGACTGGGGGTCTGGCAGCCCCTTCAGGGTCCTTGAATCCTGAGTTTTTTCTGCATCCCCCTGCCCAGCGCAGGCCACCGCAGCCACGGGGGCCGTGGATTCCACTCATCTTCAGCACTCAGGAGGCAGGCGAGCCCAGGCCAAGGGGTAGAGAGAAAAGCAGGGAATCAGCGTGGTGTTTTTGTTAGATAGTGGTTCCAGGCAAAAGGATAAGAGCGACTGGAAGAAGAAAAATGGAAAAGAAGAAGAGAGAAAAGAGAAAGGGGAAAACTAAAGGTAGAGAAAAGAGCGTGAGAAAATAGACACAGAAACACAAAGGGATAGATGAAGACAAGAGCGAAGAATAGAGAGAAGAGAAATATCTTAGACTGTCCCTGCATCAGACTTCTAGAGCCAAATGGGTCTTAGATATCTTCTTGTGAAGCCTCTTCATTGTACTGAGGGAGAGGGAGAGAGAAGGAAGGCCCTTCCTTTGTTTTTGCTGATACATCTTTGCAGTGCAGACATTTTGCTTGCTATTTGAAATCTTCGCAAGGCACAACCCTGCACCCTTCTCTGAGGGGGCGTCCAGAGTCTGGATCCTCATTGCTGGTGCCCTGGATCTCTCCAAAGTTACTGAGAAGACTGAGGGGAGTCAGGGACCCTCCTGAGCCCAGCCCGGCTGCCTCCCTGGGTTCCCGCAGCCCAGAATAGATTTGTCACTAGGTACAGTGGCACTCGGAAGTTACACGCTGCTCCGGTGCCTGGCCGTTTAAGTTGTCAACAATAAATTGGAATTTCATAGCTCATTATTTTCATAACTAAGAACCACAGTGGACAAAATGTCACTCTAATTAGAACTGCCTTTAAGAAACAAGTTCAGTCCTAAAACAGTGTGACTAGGAATTTCTGAACTGGGGTTGTTTGATCCACGGGGTTTTTTTTGTTGTTGTTGCTGAAGAATTTGATGGGCACACATGTGGTGGCTGATTATAGGGAGCGTGTGGTGTGTGGTGTGTGGTGGCCGTGGTTTCAGGGGCTGTGTGGCAAGGCAGACCGAATCCCTGGGGCAGGCGGGGACCCCTGTCATCTCAGGAAGATGGGCGGTCTGCCAGGAGTGTGAGTATTCAGGCTGCAGATTTCAGGCTACGGAGGGGCCCGAGAGGCACAGCTCGATGGCATGTGAGACTGAGTTAAATCCACCCAGAAAGCCTGGCTGTTGTCTTCTTTCATTGGAGCTTGGCTAGGAAGTTCAGGCCATTTAGAATTGGGTGGTTTGTTACACAGTAATAATAAACAATTAGGGGATTTAAATCTGCAGCTCCTCCTCTTTTTAACATTGGGTTGCAGGATTTTCCTTCTCTGTTTTGCAAATCTTTTTTTTTTTTGACCGTGCTTTATTTCGGTCTTCACAACAGCTCTGCAAGGCAGGTATGGCAAAGATTGTCCCCCTATTACACAGATGGGGTACCTGATGCCCAGAGAGGCTGAGTTGGCCAAGATCACACAGGGATTTAGTATCAGAGCCATTGACCAGCATCCACACTGTGAGATTTCTAGATAATGCTCTTTGCGCCAAACCACACTGAACACTGGGACCTGCCATTTGTCTTTTGTCTGCAAGCCAAAGGGCTGCGCCGCTGTTTTGCTGAGATGAAAGGGTGGTTAAGATGCCTGAATTCTTACCTGAGACAGTTGCAAAGTGGGGTTGAGGGTGTGTCGGAGTCATCTTCTAAGCGTCTGGCCTATGTGCCAGTCAAAAGAGAAACAGTCTTCTTAGGTCTCACGTTAAGACCACAGGCTCGCACTGTTGGGGCTGCTCGGATGAGAGGGGCGGCGAGCCGGCACACTGCCACCCATCAGCCATGCAGGCGGGGTTCATGCTGCCGCCCTTTCAGACTTGCTGCGACTCTTGCAATCCCATTCAACTAACATATTTTGAGTGCCTGACACAGGGTTGTCTGTGTGGCTGTAACCACAGCCCCGAGATCGTGCCCCAACAGACATTCAGTGACTATTGATTGACTGAATGAATGAAAAGATGCGTGTGAAAATGCCTGGTAAACAGCAAAGTTTTCTACTGTTGTAAGCTATCATTATCATTATTGTTATTTTAATTTTTGCAACCAAAACAGCAGTTTGCTTTGGTGGGGAGAGCATTGGATTCAGTGTCCGTTTGAAAGCTGGGGCTGCCTCTAACTTCCAGAAAGGTGTCGGACAAGTCACTTAGTTTTCTGATTATTGATTTTCCATTCTGTCAAACCCTACTGGCCTTGCAGGATTGATGTGAGAAGCATGAGAATTCTGGGAGGAGCTCTGTAAACTTTAGAGTACTGTGCCTAAAAAAATGAGTTGTTGCGTTGATAGTAAAACATGACTTTCTACTATAAAATTCAAAGGACAATTGGAGGCAGTAGAGATTGGTGTGTAGCTTGACTTATTACATTTCTAGACTTTTGGCAAAAAGTATTTTCTTGGGTGTTTCTAAAAACCTGTTTGAGACTAACAACGATTTTTCAGCAATTACAGAAGGAGGGAGAATAGGTTGGGTTTTGCCTTACAGTCAAAATTTGTAAATGACTCACTCTCCTCAGTGAAAAGATACGCTTTCCTCCACATCACCTCTCCCAAATCATTTCATCTGCTTCTAGAATATTTAATAACTTGGCCCTAACCAGACTTACCCTAGCTGAGAATTTCGGCAGCTCTTTAAATGTTGTGGTCCTTGGGCCATATTTCCTACCCGTTCCAGGGAAGAATCACCTCTTTCTGTTACCTATTATAAACTACTGTTAGGTTTTAAAATTACCAGTCATTTATAAAATATCTTTATGGTTAATTTTTTTTTTCAACTGCAAAATAATCTTCTTTGGAAGAGGTACTCAAGAATTCCTCTGTAAATGTTGAGAGAGACATCCAGTGAAGGATCAGATTCAGAAAAGGAATCAAATAATTTTTTCCCCCTGCAATGATCTGTCATGGCATACTTCTCCCTGGTCTCGGTTTTATTGTAAAACCCTGACATCCTATTTGTGTTAACGAGGAAGAGCTGATAGCATGAAAATGTCCTTTGAAACAGCGATTTACCTCAGGGGAGATCCCTGGAAGAGCTGCTGTGACTTGTGGTTGGTTTTTTTGATTGCTTGGGTTTTGACTAATAGCACATATTTCCAGTTAATTCTGGAACCCAACATTTCTTTCAATTTTATACCAGGGTTATTGTTTTTTTCTCTTATGAAAAAGTAAGTTGCATTTTAGAGGACGATTTCACGGAATGTAGACTAATCCACTAGGAGATGGGGTTGCTGGCCAATTCTGGGGAAATTTTAGCTTAGGAGTTTGTGCCACAGTCCTGGCTTGACCACTTGGTCTTGGGCAAGCCGTTTAACTCTATGGATCTCGGTTTTCCACCTGTAGATGGAGACCTATTCATTTGATCATTCACACCTTCATTCATTCAAAACACGTGCTTTAGAATGCTTGTGGGAATCAAATGGGAAAACTAACCTGGAAGTCTTTTTAATAAACTGTAAAATGGTAGAAGAATGTGAAAAAATCTTATTAATGCATAATTTCCTGACCAGTGCAAACTACGTATATATTTAACATTTTTCTGTTAGCACATTAAAAAAATAAAAGGAAACAAGTGGAATCAATTTTAATCACGTATTTTATTTATCCCAATATATCAAAGCTATTTCAGCATTCGACCACTATAAAAATTATTAATAAGATTTACATTCTTTGTGTGTGTGCTAAATCTTTAAAATCTGGTTTGTATTTTATGTTTACAGTACATCTCAATTCAGATTGGCCACATTTAAAATGCTCAGAAGCAACATATGGCTAGTTGGTGTGGCAGTGGACAGCACAGGTCTGGACATTTCCTGGACAGAGAAGCCCGTTATTTTGTCACCAACATCCGTTTTGCTGATTCCTCATGGCTAAGCACCTTTCTCCTTCTGCTTGGGTCCTAGGTATTATGAGACGGGGAGCATCAAGCCTGGGGTGATTGGAGGATCTAAACCAAAGGTTGCCACACCCAAAGTGGTGGAAAAAATTGCTGAGTATAAACGCCAAAACCCCACCATGTTTGCCTGGGAAATCAGGGACCGGCTGCTGGCAGAGCGGGTGTGTGACAATGACACGGTGCCCAGTGTCAGCTCCATCAACAGGTGAGGGGCTGCTGCCTTTGAGGGCTGGGGATCCAGTGGGGGGCCTGTGCGTCCCTTCCTTGAAGAGTCCAGCTCCTCCTTTCACCAGGGCCCCTTAGGAGTTACCAGACAGGAGGGCTGCTGATGGGGCCTGCTGGGCCTCTCTGCTACCCCTCTCTTCTTCCTCCGAAGGGCAGGAGTCCTAGGCCCAGGAAGAAGGGGCTGTGCCAGCACCCTGGCTGTGGCTGTTTGAGGTTCTGTTGAGCCCACAATGATTCCCATCGTCCTGCTCTGCTCTGTGTATGGAGCGTTTTACAGTGAATTGCCCTGATCAGGCTTTCAGAGATGTCACTGTCCCCGCAAGCCTGGACTCAGAGTCTTACCAGTGACCCATTGAAGGAAGAAAATCCCTGCCTTCTGTTTGGGCAAAGGTTGAACCAGTGAGTGTGGGGAACACAGCCCTGACTTGGAGCTGGGAGATTTGCTTCCTCGTCCCTGCTCCACCGCAAACTTGAAGAGGGACTTTGGCAAGGGTCTTTCCCCCTCTGAGAAGTCAGAAGCTTAGCGGTCCTGAAGTGAGTGTGTGATTGCAGACAGTGATGTCCAGAAGGCTGAGATGCTCTGGAGCTGGGGATGACCCTCTGTCCAGTTCTCCTAGAGAAAGGAAGGGATGAAACCAGAGATCTACCTCGAGTGCCAGGCACAAGATCTTTGTGGGAGTCATGGTGGCTCCTTCTCCTCTTCAGTCTGACCCAGGACACATTTATGGGAACTCTCAGAGCTTTATATTCCTGAAAGAAGCATCTCTATTGGAGATGCTGCAGTCTTAACTGCATTTAAACCCACAGAGTCAGGGATGTAGTTGGGAGGTGAACAGAAATGATTGTTCTCTAAACTTCCCAAAGAAAAGAGAAGCCGACAGACTGAAAATGTGAGTGGTTCCCATTTCTCCAAGGTTGCATCCTACCCTTGTCAGTGCAGAGCCTGTCTTACCCCTGGCAGGAAGAGGTGATAAGACTAGAATGTCTCTGAGATCCCTTGTTGCCCTCAAGGCCATTCCTTCTGTGGGGACATGATGGCACAGAATTGCCATTTATGTATGTGTCGATGTTTTGTTTTGTTTTAAAGATTTATTTTTTTATTTCTCCTCACCCCCTCTTTGTTTGCATTTGCTGTGTCTGCTTGTTGTGTGCTGGTCTTTTTTCTAGGAGGTACTCGAACTGAACCCGGGACCTCTGATGTGGGAGGGAGGCACCTAATCGTTTGAGCCACCTCCACTTCCTGCTTTGTTGTGTCTCTCATTATGTTTTCCTCATGTCTCTTATTGTGTCTCTTGTTGCGTCAATTTGCTGGGACAGCTCGCTGTGTCCACCCGTTATGTCACCTCAGTGTCTTGCTCATCTTCTTTAGGAGGCACCGGGACCCGAACCTGGGACCTCCCATGCGATAGGCCCGGAGCTCAATTAGCTTTAGCCACATCTGCTTCCTTGTGTTGATGTTTTGAGTCCTGCTAGTTCATAACAATTAGTCTGCTTGGCTTCTCTCAGCATCATGCAAGGTACTGAGAAGGTAGAGGAGAATCAAGTACATGGTCCCTCAGCCTTTGTGCTAGAGGGGCTCGTAATCCAGGTGGGATTCTGGCATGCGCTAAGATGTCTGCACACCTGAACAAGACACCAGGGAGGTCGCACTACTGTGGTGGGTTTGGATTATGAGGGGCTCCTGTGTGCGCGGTGTGTCATCTGCTTCTGGCTAGTTGCAAGGTTTCCATGACGCAGTGTAGCATAACTTTTCTCTGGGTCCCCGGGGTCACAAATGTGGAGCGAGGTACCTATTGCCTGGAGCAATGATGGAATGGCCCACCAGCTCGGGAGAGGAATGTCAACCAAGCTCACAGTCAGGCTTTGGGGGTTGAGTCTTTAGCCCCGTTTCCCACTGTGGGGTGTACATATAGTTGGTCATTCACTAGATGACTTCTGGTGGGCTGCCGGAGTCACAAACTCAAGAGTGAAGCAGACCAGGCACAAGGCCGTAGGGAGAGGTTGGGTCTGGGGCAACCTAGAGCGCACAAGCCCTGCTCAAGCTGCATGTTGGCAGGAACGTGGACCAGTGTTTGCCAGGTTCTTTCCGTGCTTAAAGAGAAGCCAGAAACTAGGATTGTGCATGTGTGTTACGTGTATGTGCCTGGGTATCTGTGTATGTGAAATTTTCATATTTTTAACTTTGGCAATGAAGGTCAGTTAAAAAACACCTTGCGGGAAAAGAATTATCCATTTGCAGGGCTCCAGGTTACATCCTCTGTAATAAGAAGATGAAAATTATTTCGTGATGAATTTATCTTAATGTGTTCTAATTAGCACAAAAAAACCAGTGAGTTTGTGATTCTCTGAAAAAATTTTTTCCCT